>NC_069144.1:27489993-27760823 GCF_943734635.1 Anopheles cruzii
CCGCAAAACTGGGAAGTCCCAATCGGCAGGTACAGCAATCTTTTTAAAACTCCGATTCTCAACGTATAGACCTAGTAATCGTAATAAACATAAAAACAAGAAAAAACACCAGTGCTGTGTTCGGCCACGTATCCAGACACATCCCAGCTTAAGATCCACATCCGAACTCTCACCGACGAAAAGCCATTCATGTGTAAAGTCTGCAGCAAAACGTTCCATGTGGCAAAGAACCAGTTAAGTTCGCACATCAATATAAACTAAAGATTCACATCGGCTTGCACACCGGTGAGACGCCATTCCCATGTAAAGTATGTGGTAAAAAGTTTCGTGCGAAACGTTACTCGCAGAAACATGTGAAAGTTCATAACAAGAACCTGTACTAAGCACCAACAATCTGAATAATGCGTCAATAAATTTAATAATCTTGAACAACTGCGTTTTTTTTTCTATCAGAATTATTCCGGGTTTCAATGTTCCTCCCGATACGGGAGAACCTTCTGGTCCCCCGGCAACCTTCTCGTCTCTGTGGTAAGACGGAGCAGATCAGTTGGCCCAATTGAAGGCGGTTCTCAAGTCGGCAACCCTCACACAATTTCCACCATTTTTATTTGATTGGCTTTATTTGAAAAAGGAATTGTTTTTCTTTTGCATTTATTTCGATCACACAATTCAATGTCCATTCTCTTCATTGTCCTCATCGTCCTCCTGCCGGCGCCGACTTCCAAACACTTTTGCCGGGATGGTTTGCCGTTCGATGGGGCACCTTTTGGCTAATGTCCTCATCAAATTCCGCTCCGAACTCGCCAGAACTCTCCCGTAATTTGGCTGCAGTCCGCGGAGATCGCCCGTCCCCGTTCGATCTCGCCCAGCTTCATCTCCATCTCCGCAAACAGGACGCACATTTAGCGCAAATCCAGCGTACAGCTGCAGGTACCGACGCCAGACGCGCACTGCCGTCTCCGTGATGGAACTCCACATAGAGCGGCCAAATGCGGTGATGCTACGTTTTTGTTTTCTTTGTATGTGTTTTGATTAAATTCAACTTTTTATGTGTAATGCAAGCGTTCAAGTATAATAAAAAAGCTTTTTTCGTTATTTTAAGGTTTTTAAACGCCCAAGCTATGCAATTTGAATGACACTAAATTCTTTTAATGCACAATCTAAACGCCTGCGTTATGCAATCTGTATTGCACAAAAATGTTTCAATGGATATTCCTCTGCAAATGCGTAAATCGTCTCGAACAAGAAACCAGGCGCCTCCTTTTTTAATGGAATTGTTTAAAAGGAAAGGAATTAAAATAGGAATAGGATTTTTCGGAATTTACGCAACATGGAAGGCCAAAAATTCGGATTTGTCATATCTATCTATTTTAGGCTAATGTAACTAAAACCCTCAGTTTTTAAGTTGACTTATGACCGCCTTTTCCCCTTAGTGCGTTGACGGCCCGCACGATGAGTGCAAGGTCGTCAGCGAAGCCGACACTCCGCACCCCCTCTGGAAGTGGCAGCGACAGGACAGTGGCAGCGACAGTGGCACATAACATTCCAGAGGGTCGGTCCAAGGATTGTACACTGCGGCACGCTAAATGTGAACTTCGTTTTTTTGAATAGTTCGTTAAAAAGTATACGAGTGTGCAGAGCGAGACGATCGAATAAAAACACACACACAGATTCATTTCAATGGCGTGTATTTCGAAATTGTATATTATTTTCACTTGCACACCGATGATCCCTGCCTTTTCTCCAACTCTCTATCCCTCTCCTTTTCTTTTGCTTATCTAACTTGCGCGCGCTCTCTCGCTCTTTCTCTCTGTCGCCTGGTGACCCTTTGCACTGCGGCCATCCTTTGGGAAGGCAGCACAAAGGGGTACAGAGCGCACAACGCAGCATCCGGACTCCTGCTGACTGACCTGCTGAACAGTAATATTTTTATCGGCTTATTTTGGTTTTTTTCCTTTATACAAAAACATTGGTTTTACATTTTACACAGTGTCCATCTTTCTTACCCCTCCTTTGCCTTTCTCTCCGCCTGCCCTATCCGTCTCCGTCCTCCGTCTCTGCGCTCCCATTCGAAAAGGTGTAAACGTTATACTATGCTTGTGTGTGTGTGACCGTGTGTTTCCTGTGAGTGAGTGTGTTGGTGCCAGAATTGCTTGATAAGTTGTTATAACTTCTGGGATATCTTCTTTTTGAGTGATTTTGTTGTCTACTTTTTCCACCATTTCCCCACTTTTCGCGGGGTGCAGTCATCAATGCAGCTATCTATTTTGGAATCTCGCTTCAACTTCCGGTTTCTGTTTTTGCAATGTCTTTCGCTACATGCCATCCTTTCTTCCGTTTAGTTTCTATTCATGTACAGGTTAACACGATACTGCGCAAACACACCACGTGCAAGCCTTTCCTATTGCGCGATCCACGTCACTTCCGGTGTCCGAGTCCGAGCCACGCCAAACAACAACGCCACGTGTTCGTTATGCGGTTCTCACAATTTTAGATTATTATCTGCCTTACTGTACTCTGTGCCTTATTCACTTCTATCTCGGATCTCGGGAGGTTTATCCCGAACAACTACTACGTAGCAGGACAACGAGCGCTGCAATAATGAGTAAATGATGGCGTAAGCTGTTCGTGTGTTTCTTTTGGCGCGTGTTGTGTTTCGTTACAATTAGTTACAATGCTCTGTGTGTGTGTGTGTGGGTCTGTGTTTTATTTTGTGTCCGTTTTTGGAAAGTATCTTTGCCGCAGCACTTCGGTGTCCACAATCCGTTCGTCCGTTTTGCGTTACACAACTTACGGGACTGCTGAAAATCGCAGACCATGTACCGATTCATCTCTTTTCCCTGTTCTCCAGAGCCAAGGGTCACATAGCCAGAATTTGTCAAGCAATGTATACACTATCGTTGGTTAGTTGTGAATTCTATTCGGTATTTTGTTGTTCTGTGAGCTTCTCAATCGTATTCGCTTTGGCTTTTGATTTCACAGCTTCCGAGCTTTCCGATGCTGGGCGACCCCTCAAGTGGCTAGTAAAACGTGGGTTACACACGCACACGAGACACCGGATTTGGAAGGGGACAGTAGAGTGACTAGCGCCCCTTCTGGCTTCGTTCGGCTATTGGCGTTTTAGTTTTGGGCTTTGTTTTTGATTTCATATCTATCAAATAATGTTTGCTACTACTTCGGTTTGGAACGTGTAGAAAGCTACTAGTGTTTTCTGGGTGTCGTTTGAGTCGAGCGAAAATGGGCCGGGCAGACTGGGAGCTACTAAACATTCCTCGCTCCCTCTCTATGTACCAACAAGGCTTCTGTTCTGCTTCCGGTTATAACTATATTGTGAACGGTAGGACCGAAACGACTCTACTGCCACTGTCTCTGCCTGTCTGCCTGTCCTGTTCTAGTGATTCCATCATAAGAGAGCATAAGAAGGTTGATTTCACTGTTCACTTTTCGGTCCAAAACGGTGCCACGAAGCTTGAAGCCATATGTTACTTGAGATGTTTGCTTGGTAGAAATGTTTAATGATTTACGCACTTTGTCGCCGCAATAGTCCTACAGTAAACGTGCCGCTCGTGAACTAGTGAGAGTACGAGATAGATGTGGATGTGGATAAATTTAACCAAAACCAAAAGCTACGTCAGCCAAGCGAACTCTGCGCCGAGAAAGGGACCTGTGTACCGTAACTTGTCGGCTGGCTGGCATACTAACTTGTGTGTGTTCGTAACGGTAGATTGCACGAAAAATGGCTGCCAATGGCTGTAAAACGAAGCGCAGGTTTGGTTGCTCTTTATTAACGTTTACACTATAATTTTGCCGGTTGCCCCGTATATTGCTACACCGTAGGTTCCGTTATACTATGTTCACTGTTTATCTTACCCTACCAAAAGCCAATAATAATCGTCACCGTGGCGGCAAAAACACAACGCATTCCTCCATCTGCATTTCCCCCGTATGCGCGTATAAAACTGCACAAAATTTATACGCGCTCTCTTCCGTTCCGTTCTAGGCGATAAAACTAATAAGCGTCTGTGGTTTGTATTTGCATGCGTAATCTTCTGTCCGGTTTCGGGTTTCTTTTCGCAAGAAGGTTCCAGGTTTCCGTTTTACCTTTCCGTGTTTTTGGTTTCAGCATAATTTACATTTTGATTTTCCTTCTTTCTTCCACCCGTCCGCCCGCTGGGAGTTCTGGAAATTCGATGAGCGGTGTTCCTGTACAACAATTAAGTTTTCTTCCCCCGTGTTACTTTCGTACGATGGAAAAACCGGGCGATAAAAGCGTCGCGATTAAAAAGGGTTTAAAGCGGAAGAATAGAAAGTTGGGTAGCCCGTGAAAACACAACAGTAAAGCAAACCCTTCGTCCCCTCCAGCGGGGGCCATCTGAATCGGTTCGTCCACGTACCCGTTCCTGTGGTTTTCTAACGAATTGCACTAGATCTGTGAACCGTTGGCAGACCGACCTACGTCGTGTATCGAACCATATGAGTGGCAGCAATTAGACTAGAGTTTCTGGTTTTTCCCTACATTTCGTTTCCCTACATGAAATGGCAACCGTCGGCCGCCATCTCGCTGAGTATCTATAAAGAAGGTAATGAGAGTGTTTCAACTTAGCGATACCTCATCTAGGATGTGTACGTACGTGTGTGTGTGTGTGTGTGTCTGCTTCCGATACAGTACAGTGTGGCGCCGCGCTGGACAACAGGCGTAATTCTAGATTCTAGAGCGTTAGGTTCGCATCGTACTACGTTGCCCTTTTTTTATTTGGTAAAGCAATAGGGTAGTCTTTTTAAGTTTAAATATTGTAGCAATTAGGTTAAGTTTTTGCTTATTTTACTCTTTTTTGTTTTGCTAGCTGTTTAGGTAAAGTATCTTTCGTGTCCGCGCAGCCTTGCCAAGGTGTCTTCGTCCCTAACAGACTCCGAAAACAGCTTTCAGCCAACATCTAGCCTCTCTGGAAGCTTTTTTCCACTCCCGTTTCCGGATGGGAAAGTCTGCTACGACCGTGCCAATAGACCATGTGTTGTCCGTGTAGTTCCTAATGGTAGTACCCTACCCTAGTGCATTCGCCTTCTCTACTTGATCACTCATGTCCTCTGGTAGCGAGTTCGTAGCCATCGCTCGGCTTCCAGAACTATCCGACATCTTCTCGTTTCGTTTCGATCGATCAAAGTGGATCGATGACGATGGCTGCTAGCAAAAACCCTGTAATAACACCCCTTTCCTCGTTTCCTCCCTTCCTCCGCTGCCCTAAGATAATTGGTTTTTGGTAAAATGGCGCGTCCAGTGGCGGTCCGTGCCGACCGAAAGTGAGTTCATCTTGGGCGTTTTTTAAAGTTGCGCGCGACGTTCGACGCGAAATTGACCCGGTAAAAAGTGGTGAAGAACTGTGGTGAGCCCCACCGTGGGGGGGTCTGTCCGCCAATTTCGTCTGTCCGCCAATGTTAAGTTCGATCAGTAGTAGTAGTAGTAGTAGGTAGTAGTTCCAGTAGTTCCAACGGACCACCGCGGCGCTATGCCTAGTTGCGTTAACGTTCCGGTAGCAATATAATGTTATTGGTTTGTTAGTTGAAGTATCGTAATGTGTATTGTATATACGTGGATTGTTCTTCTGCTGGTACGGTATCTGGTATGTGTGCGGGGGAAGGTCAGCCACACTCCTCTAGGCCGCTCGAACCTTCGGCTGCAGAAGGAAGCGACCGCACTGATAGGGGACTTTTGGGCCGGGGGTCGCAACGTCCCGTTCGGGTTCAGCTTATAGTCAGATCTCCATCTGTTCGCCAATCAACATCAGCAACTCGCCCGGATCGACCTCATCTTCGGCAGCCGCGCTGGCGTCTGCGTCACCGGTGGCGCCCGGGCTGGCGCTGTTTGCCGCTGCTACATTGTCTCCAACACCACCACCACGCCGCTTCTGGTTTCCGGTTGCTGTCTCTGTAGGAGTGTCACTGTGCGCTGAATCCTATCAGAGAAATAATTCTCATACCAGCGCACTACCGGACATGGCCGCCGGCCGTTCCGTGCTGCGTTCCCGCTCCCGTTCGGTGGATTCCGAGCTGTTGAGGGAGAGGGAAATCATTGAACCACAGATAGAACCCTAGACCAATAGGTTTCGGCAAAACATAGTCGGAACAGCGAACAGCCCCGTCTGGTGTCCGGGGCAGATAGGCGGATTTAGTGAACAGGTGAAGCAAAAGTTTTTGCAGAACTCAACAACTCACCGATGACGTACGCACGGCGTCGATAGCCCCGAACTTACCTCGAGCGGACGGTTTTGATTTCGATCTCGTCGGACGAGACCGAGTTCTTGTTGGAAGAGGTGGCCGACGAGCGGCGCGTCTTGCCGATGCTGGTCGTATCGTAGAACGTTTCCTGCTCGATATCGGACTCCTTCTAAGGTCGAAGCCCCCCCGGCAAACAAAGACACATAGGCAGGCGGCGTCGGTGGTGGTGGTGGTAGTGGTGGTGGCAGGCGTGGTGTGGTGGTGTTGGCACACAGTGGCAAGGTGAGCATCAACGGCACAGGAGACAGCGCAACGCAACGAGAATTCCGCAACGAGGGTTCACCAGAAAAGACAGGTCACAAAACAGGAACGGAAAAGCATGCATAAGCGTTCGAAGTACCAGGCTAAAGAGTCAGAATGGGCGACGGAATGGAAGGAAAGCTGGGGGCGGATTTGGAACTTCGAACTCGGTTTAGCAGAAGGCGCGCAAAAGGCAGCAAATGTTCAAACACACAGCCGAACACACACTTACGTGCTTGTTGTAGTTGATGCGATCGCTCGTGTCCGACCCGCAGGATATGCTTTCGGCGACACTGTTGGTGCACTTGTTGTTGTGCTGGTTCGTGGGGCTGCTGAGGGCCGGGTAGCGCTTCGAGCAGACCTGCGCCTGGATGTGCTCGCAGATCCGCCGGAACCGCCGGATGTTGCCGGAGATGAGCGTGAACGTGATCGCGAACAGCATGTCGCCGACGTCGCCCTGCTTGCAGATCGTGTTGATGTCCACCTGTATCCGCACGTGCCGCTGGAACATGGTCGGCCCGGTACCGCCCCGCTTGTACTCGACCCGGAAAGACATTGGCGAGAGGACGCTGTGCGACAGCTCAGTCATCTGTGTGAAAGGGGGGGGAAGATCGGTTATGGACTGGAATATCTCGTGGAGACCATGACTCCGACTCGTGGCGATACGTACCGAGAGAAAGGCATGGATCAGGTGAGCTTTGACCGTCGCTAGCGGCTTACCCTTCACTAATACTGTAAACGTTTCGTCCTTTTCGGTCGTCATGAGGTTCCCGAACCAGGACTTTTTCGTCAGCTCCGGCGACGACTCCGGAGTAAGATGCACTTCTTCGGTTGATACTGTGTGTGTGTGTGTCAAGAATAGACAGTTTGTGAGGTTATGTGAGCGGATCATTCGGGTGCCGGTGACTTACTTTGCATTTTTCTACGGTGAAACTTTGGACTGCCAAGGAAACTATTCTTAATGTTCGTCAGTCGTGTCTTCCACAGCTGGCTGCCGGTGGTAACGGCCTGCAGCTGCTGCTGCGCGCTGCCCAGTATCGGCGAACCCGGGATGGCATTGATTGATGATGTCACTGTGGGGTGAGGAAGAAAAATGGTTCATGACCCAACCGCCCAACTAGAGCCCAGCTCGATACTCACTATTATTGGAGTCGGTCTCCGAGAACAGCCCGACCGTAACGGCTGGGCCGGAGTTGGCCCGATGGTGTACGGGCGACGAGGATTCGATCACCTGCGACTTGGTGCTGTTCCGTGGCGAGTAGTTCGAGTGTCGGTTCGAGGCCGCGTTCGGCGATGGCGGCGGATGGAGTTGATCTGGAAGTAGGAAGGGCCAAGGGCAGGTTGAAAACTAGCGGGACTCTCGGAACCGAAACTTCCGATCTTGACACTTACTTAGTGGCTGCGAGGAGTTGACTACGACGCCCCGCGTCGGGCTCTGATATGAACTGCGCGACAGGGGCACGGACGACGGCGAACGGCGGCTGGCACTGCCGGTGCTCCCGCTGTGGCTCCGGTGGCCATTATTGAACGTTTGGCGCCGGGAGGTAAGCGGTGAGCCTTCGCTAATCTGACCGTACGCCGCCAGGCTGCTGCTCCCGTTGATGCGGCACGTATCGAGCCGCTTCCGGGGTGGGTCGGCAATCTCGATAATATCGTTGCGGGGCCGCAGCACTTCCTCTTCGTCTTCGATCGCCGGGCGCCTCCGTTTCCGGTCCAGCAGCAGAAAGTAGATCACCTTCTCGGTGTTGTGGCTGGGAAATGGGGCGTATACATGAACAGCTTGGTCGAGGCGCAGCCGCGAGCGTACTTACTGCGGGCTCAGTAACTCCTGGATGAGTTTGTCCTTCTCCTTGAAGCACCCGAGGGAGCAGATTGCGTTCAGCACGTCCGTGTCGACGGCGGACGCGTTCGGGATGACGTGCGTCTGGACCACCTCCATCATTGGGAGCTCCAGCTCCAGTTCGCCTTTGCCGCCGGCCGTCACCCACGGATGCTTGTTGATTTCGGCAAGCTGCGGAAGTCGCGAGTCGGAGAGATTAGGTCCAGGAGGCCAAGATTCGAGTAGCCTGGGCTTAAAGGTACTCACCGTGAGACGCTTTTCGGGGTTCACTTCGATCATGCCCTTCAGTAGGCTCTGACAGTCGGGCGGTACAAAGTGAGGAATGTGAAACACGCCGCGCTTGACCTTCTCCAACAGTTGCCGTAGGTTGTCGTCATCGAACGGAAGGGCTCCGACCAGCAGCGCGTACAGGATGACGCCACAGGACCACACGTCCGCCCGACGGCCATCGTACTTTTCACCCTGTGTGTTGGGAATCGTTATCCAAGGAACGCTCCAGATACAGTTGTTAAGTGTCCGTACTCACCCGAATGACCTCGGGACACGCATAATGCGGCGAACCACAGGATGTCTCCAGCATCGAACCGGCCGGTTGCAGCGACGCCATACCGAAGTCGGCAATTTTAATATTATTCTTGTCGTCCAGCAACAGATTCTCGGGCTTCAGATCCCGGTGGCTATGACGGCGAGGACGACGACGGGAATGGAACGGGAATTAGACCGAGGTACATCGAACCGATCGAACGGAACACGACAAGCAACAAATGGATTGCACACGGTGATTATGTATGCCGCCGAGCCTGGACATCGTCGTGCATTGTCTGTCCCGTGAGTGTGTGTCGTGAGATGAAATTTAATTACAAAATCCCGCTTTTAATTCCCCAACAGCCGCTGCCAATTGGATCAGCAACGGGAAGTGATACTCTCGGTCTCTCCCTCTCTCCGCCGGTGCGCATAAAAATGGGTTTCACCATTCGGCCACCGTGGCCAGAGCCAAGATTTGCAGCCGGGTCTCGCCACATCTTCGTGCGGAGGGTGCTAAATTTCTTGGACGCTAACCAAATTATTTACAATTTGTAGGCCGACCCCGGCGGACCCAACCGGGGGCCCCGTGTACGAGCAAGTGTGTAATCCAATTTAATTTCACGAAAGCGCCATTCAATGCGTTCCCGGCAGGATGATGGGAGGCATCCAGACTTGAGGCCGATGTTGAAACCGATGCCTTAAGTTCTTTGTTCGGCCCTCGTTGCCGCTGACGTGTGCCAGATTTGAGCGTTCTCGGAATAGCGATTTTCTTCCTAAAGTTCCGACGTCGACTCCGTGACGTCTTTCGGCGCAGAAAACGCAGTGGACTGGCGGTGAAGTAAAGTATACACTTTCCACGGACCAACCAGACTCTCTCAAGTAGAAAAACAAAACATTGTTGCAACGGTGGCAACGGTTTTTCTTTGTGAACCGGTGCCGCAAGTGGCCTTAGTGGCGGTTGCATGCCGATGACGGTCCCCGTGGCTCGTTCGCAACTTGGCACGAGCCCATGAAAATTGAATTAATGCACACATATCGCACACGCCTGGCGTCATCCCCGGGACATGCCCGGTTTTTGGCAGCGGAACGCACTTTCGGGCAGGCGTCAGGAAATCCACGACCGGGACCAGTAACGCACCCAGAAAAACCAGAAACAGCCAGCGTCAGATGATTCTGGCTCGTTGAAGTGGCTTGTGGCATCGATTGTCCCAACCCTTGGTAACCCGGGCTTCCGATTTTCCGATTGCGAATTCGATTCTCAACCGGAATCGTCGCCGTCGACGTCGCGTGCGGTGGATCCTGGACGAACTTGGGTCTGTCGGCGACGAGCCGACTCGGCCGATCCCTAATCCGCTTACAATCCTTTTCCCCCATTCGGCCCCATTCGGACAAATTAGTGCATCAAAACCTAGGGGGGTTCCTAGGGTTCGATTTAATCATCAAGGCGATTTGGCCGGTTTTGTAAGCTGATTATGACACACAGACTCTGACGGTCACGTATCGGTTCCACGGACGCAGAGGCCGATTCTGCCGATGACATTGAAAAGCTGCTCACATACCGGCGGCCGCCTTCTGTCCGACAAAATCAATTGCTTCTTGCGAGACCGACCAATTCTAATACTATTCTGGCCTTGCCGATGATAACAGGGAAAGAATTAGAAGCAATGGTACCGGTTGGTTCGGGGAATTTGTCCGAATTACTTTGATAAGATCCATTCCTATGCGATTGTGAATTTAAATGAAATAAAATAAAAACCCAGAAGGTGAAGGCGCCATAAGAGCACAAGGCGCCATAAATCGTTGCCTGAATGCCGTGGGTGGACCGCCGGGTTGGTTGTGTCGTGGGTGGAACATCACGTTCAACAAGTGCCCTTCACAGCTCGCGAGTGCCCAAATCTCGGCCCTAAGCACAGAACACAGGATTTTGCCATTTTTTTGCTTATTTTCCAGCCGTGCGCTATGATTCCGATCGATACGATCTCTAAGCGGCACGGAGGAGCCGTGCCTTGCTTGGCAGTCCCCCCATTTTCCTTGTCTTCTCACTCTTTTCGGCCGGCCAGGTCGGTCGATGGTAATGGTGGCCCATCATTAATCAATTATGCAGCCGATCGATGCACGGTTGACATCGGTTTGTCAGAGGCACCAACCAACAATGCCAGGGCGCGCGAGGCCGGAACCGCCGTCCGTTGTGCTTCCTGCCCGACTTGGATCGCAGAGAGCAAAAGTGAAAGTTGCTGCTTCCTCGATGCCCTTGCTAGTGTCCGCTTCCGGTTCGGGTGTTTGTGTGCGTGCTTTAATTCGGAAACCCACAGAAAGCACCCGTGATGGTTATCATAACTAACTTCCGACTGGTGTGGGCTTCGACACACTAACGCTGGTGGCGCACCATCATCGCCGTCATCATCGGCCGACATCGACAATCGAATCCCGTTCTGCGTCCCGCCGATGATTTGCATTACATAATTCCGAAACAAGTGCGAACCGAGCGAAAAGAGCAACCCGCTCCAGTCGCTCCAGACTTGACCCAGATGTCATGGATTCGGGAACCAAAAGACAGTGTCTATTTATGAAAAAGGGCCTCCCCCGTAGGGACAGCTGCTCAAAGGTGGCAAATAATAATCGCACTAACTAACACGCAACGAAACTCGGAAAATGTGCAGAAAACAGTGGTATCTCCAGCAAACAATCTGTCGCCGGCCACTATGGTACCTTGCTGGTGGTCAGGCATGAAAATCGAACAGACAAAACCTTCCCTTTGTCAGGGGATGGTCAACACATCGGCACGGCACGGCCATTTCACGGCCATGCGTCTAGCGCCGTGTGTGCGTTGTAAGGATTCACTTGGCGCAGAGTCCGTAGGCCCTCAATGTGTTTTAGGCACACCCTGCCAGTCAGTGTTTTAGCCATTTTCTTCGTATCGCTCGCTTTCGTCCACTTCCCCGGGCAGTGTGTCACTTCACAATCTGACATTCGAGATAACCTATCCCCCCCCCCCCAGAGAGGGTTCGCTTCACACACATGTAACCGTGATAATTCCGTGACCGGGGGGCCAATGTAATCCTTTTGCTGGGGACGTTATGTAGTACGTACCATATTGAGTGCGAGTGGCAGAAGTCCAGTGCGGAAATGATCTGCCGGAAGAACTTTCGGGCCTCCTTCGGGGTTAGGCGGCCTTTCTTCACCAGGTAGTCGAACAGCTCCCCGCCGGAAACGTGCTCCAGCACGAGATACCTGTACACCGTGCGCCATATTGGAGGTCACGGAAGAGAGGAGTTATTATTGTGAGCAGCGAGCGAAGTCTGTGATGTACTTGTGAGATTTTCCGTATGAGCACCGAAAATAATGGCCCAAAAATGAAGGTGGACTTGTGGTGCAACCGCGCGATACTTACAAGTACTTCCGGTTTTCGTAAACATCCGTCAGCCCGAGGACGTGCGGATGGTCGATTAGCTTCATAATGGCAATTTCCCGTTCGACCTACGCTCGTTTTCGGTGCGTTCGGTGCGTTCGGAGCAAAGGGTACGTCCAAGGCGAGGAAAGTATGCAACCCGCACAGCACGGTGGAGCACGGACCAATCACACAAGTAGTAGCAGCAGCAGTAGAAGTAGGCCGTGTAAGCGGAATCGGCGGAAGAAAAGTAGCAGAATGAAGATGAAAGAATTAATTAGAGTCCCTTAAGGCCGAAGGATCGCTCCGGTCCGTCCGGTCCAGTCTGCCGACAAAGAAACCCCATCGCGTAGCCCCATCCGTTGGAAAGCGGATCCAACGGGACGGACGACACCACACGACGGTCACGGTGAGAGGCCTAGTTAATTGCTTCGTTATCGATTACGTCCTCTGTGGTAGCCCCCGGAGTTGGGACCGGACCATCGCAAGGAACCGTGCTCCAGGTTATTGACCATCCAGCGGCGCGATGGAGTTTTGTCGGCGGACTGAAAACCAGTGTCGTCAGAATCGTCACCTTCATCAGCACCGACTCGCTGAGCTTCTCGCGGTTGATGATCTTGATGGCCACCTTCTTGCCGAGGACACAGTGGACGCCCAGCTTCACCAGGCCCGTCTGGCCCTTGCCGAGGGTCCGTTCGAGCCGGTACGGCCCGACGTACTGGTGACCCTCGGTCGTACCGCTCGGCGTGGCGTTCTCCTTCTGCACCTCGCGACTCATCCTGAGGCTACACTACGGCTGGCCTGGCAAGGCAGCAACTGCACAGAAGCTCGTTACAGAAGACTCGGTTCTAGCGACGATGTGCCCGGTTCCGAGAGGTCCGGAGAAGGTTCCGTGAAGTGACTCGGGGAGTGATGCACACAACCACAAAGGCAGGAAGCGCGCTCTGGAACGCGACCGGGAGGGAGCGTCACGTACGCATAGCGGGGGGCGATGCCTTGGGCCAGCAGTACGGGCCCGCGGGGTACGCAAAAAACCACACACAACACAACAGGGACACGGCCGCACGCACACGAACACTAATTTGTCTCAATCCGCGCAATCCCTGCCGCGTAATTGTCGCCAGGAAAGGACAGGAATTGTGTGGCCAGCTATTCCTGCACACGAAACACACGAATCGCTGGCTGGCTGGCTGGCTGGTGGCCTTGCGGATGGATTTTTCACTTCCTCTCACCACTCACTCCGGCCGCGCACACACTCACACACACACATCCTTTTCCGTTCGCCCTTATCGTTCCGCTGGTGGCCGTTTGAACGTTGCCGAATCCGAACCACAAATCCCCGCCGTAGGCAGGTCACCACGGCACGGAAGGACACACCGTAGAGGTGGCCATCTTTTTCGCCCACAATCACTTCACACGCGGCCACGGGAACCGAACTGCCGAGCTCTCTTCACAAAGGAAGCAACCCGAGCCCCGACACCGTCCGTGGAACCGCTCGCCTCGCCTTATCTCCTAGCCACTCCTGGGCACAATGGCCACACGTCGTCGTCGGTGGCGGTTACGGCACGGCCCACGATTGTCGGCCACGGAACACAGGAACACGCTGCAGGCGGGAGGGGCGGCCAACGGGTTTCGGGGCACGCGAAAATTTCACACTCCGACTACTGGCGTGTGTGCGACTACAGCCACGGCACCGACGAGTGTGTTCCGTTTTCTCCGCCTTGGCGTGGAAAAATCGATACGGCTCACCATGAGCTGCGCCGATGAGCTGCCTCTGCACACTCACTCCGAACTCACGTTCCGAATCTCACCACTTTCCGAATGAATAATGCCCACACAAAACGCAGCCTTGCTGCCTGCGGTGAGAAAGGGTTCGATCTCATCTCACGTCGTCGTGACACGTTACTAAACGCACTCCCAGCGAGGCTACTCTGTAAGAAGTTAATTGCCACCGGCAACGACCGGGGTCCTTTTTTTAATTTTTCAACTCTTTTGTCCTTCCAGTGACAAGCCATTCGGTTGACAGCCAGGAAACCATTTTTCGCCGTCGGGCTACGCCATCCGGAACAGGTGCTTACTGTCCGTCCGCACTGCTATTGCTTCTCGGGCTCGGGCCGGACCGCCGACCGCCTGGCACGCAAACTGACGGATAGATGAATGGGTTGCCTGACTCGCGCGATTCGGAACTCGCGACCGTAAGGCTTCGCGGCGGTCTCTTTCTCGCCCGCGTTTACTTACGTCAAACGACGCGGCCCAGTATCGTAATGTGCACGGAATCCGGACACCCAAAATTACACGGCGCGCACGTGAGCCCACTGGCGGTGGTGGGCGCGGAAAGCGCATGTGCACACTTCCGCTCGCACCGAAGGGTTCACCGTGGTTCACTCACCACCGCACGCTCACTCATCGTGGCCGTTACACAGCGCGTTTTTTGACAGGAAGCCGAGCGACGGCGGCGCCACCCCGATTTTGGCCACCACCATGTGCAGGAGGCCCATTGGATTTCGCCGCCGAGGGGTGCCAAACCGAGACCGAGGGTTGCTGCTGCTCCTGGTGCCCTGAGATGCACGCAGTCCGGTCCGGGCGATGATTCATCATCTGCGCCGCGGTCTTTCGTACGGGGTTGTTCTGCATTTTCCGCGGGTTGGGGAGATGTATCAACAGACCCGCCAGGCGGGCGGAGGTTTGTTGTTTTATCACAAATCCCCCCTTACGTTTGGTCGGTTTGGTCTCAGAGCCGACTTTGATTTCCTTCCAAAGCAAGCGACTCGATTTCGAAATGCGTTCACTGAGTTTTAAATTTCGCAAGGAACAAAAACATGATCTAGTGTTCTTTAGGTACATAAAATTGCCCTTCAACCATCGGCCTTCGGTCGCCCCGTGACATGTGATTGAATGCTTTAATCAATGCTCCCGATAGCTCGGCGGTTTCGGATTCGGTGCAGCTGCACTGCTGCTGGTGCCAGGCTCAGTCAGAGGACACACCGGGTTGGGTTTCTTCCTTCAGTATAAGCTTTATTTTGGGCATGACTTTACTCGTGGCTTTCGTTTTCCTCTTCATATCAAAATAAAATTTATAAAATAGCTAAATATAAATATATCATTTCGCTTGTATTTGTGTGTCTGTGTGTGTTTACGCCCACGTACCCGCGGATTGTTGCCAACGGGCAACGCGCACCTGCCGGTTTCCCACAATCTTTAACACTTCTATTGATCCACCGGTTTGCTTTTTTTTATCTTTGTTTTTGTTTTTTCTTTTATGCTTTGTGCAATTTACGCCGGTTGGCTATTATTGCATCCAATATTCAGCCTCGTAGTGGCCACCCCACTCCAACCAAACGGATTGGCCTTATTCGTATTGTTTTGCCCAGGCCTCTACACAACACGCTTGAAAATGCAGTTTGGCTACCGAGTTAAAGCTACGTGGTTGAAGCATAAATCTGCTGCTGCTGCTGCTGCGGCTGCTGCTGCTGCTGATGATGATTGATTTTACCTCTTTTTTCGACGCAAATTAGTGCAAGGTTTTCGCTTCCTGTAACTATGGCGTCCAACAATAGGTTGCAACTGCATCAAATCTACTTTTGCTGATACAAATAAAGAACCGCAAACGTCTGGGTGATAGGTTCATAATGGTTCCAAAAGTGAGCAAAACCGAGGGAGACCTCAGTGTGGAAGCTGTTTCGAGTCGCTTCGCTTCCATTAATGGTAGGCTATTTGGCTGCACACCTCTCAAAGGTTCAGTTGTCAAAAAACAATGTCGGAGTCCCGGCCACTTACTTCTAGTTTGATTACTTTGCGCGTCTGTTTCGTGATATTTTTTTCAGTGCGAGTGCGTGGTGCTACTTCACTATAGCGATACGTTTCGTTTCACAGTAATTTGGTGCTCCTCCGAGCTGCTACAACGAGCTACACTCTACCAAAACATCCGCAGTACCGCAAGCGTTCCTCTAGTGGTGTGGCTCTCTCTGCCACGTAACAAACACTAAACAGTGTGTCCTTTTTTTAGTATAATCCCTCCACTGCCCTAGCTATCGCTTGCCACATTGCTTGCCTTCCGTAGCCTAACCGAATTAACGAGTTACAAAATACATTTTACAGCAGCACACAGTAAGCAAGCTGCAGCCTATCTATTGCGCAATGCGATACTTGGCGAATCGAATCATTCACAGTGATTGATAATGTGTGTGTGTGTGTGTGTGGTGAAGGATTACAGGGCCTATTGGCCCTGCCTCTAGTCCTGCCGCTTTCTGTATCCATCGACTGGATCGACTGGACACCTTTCCCAACGCTTGAAGCTCTTGGAGCCAAACCGTTTGCAAATACTATAACAAAGTTTATTGTTTCGCACGCAACCCCATCTGAACAACGGTTTCTACAACCCTTTCTGAACGGTCCTGCTGATGGCGTTATTACTAGTGCCCGTTTGACGGGCCGGATTGGTTGTGCTGTTGCTAGTCTTGGAACTTATGTGCAGCTCTTCCTTGCTGACAATCATCGTCACATCCGTGCTATCGTCTATCACAATGGATGGTGCGCGTGCCGTGGTTCTGTTGGATGTACTGCTACTGGTGGTGGTGGTAGTGGTACTAGTAGTGGTGGTAGCAGTAGTAGTTGCAGTACTCGTAACCGAATTGGTACACTTTGGGACGGTGGTTTTTGAGGTTAGTTTCGGCGACGCGCTCGTCTCCTTCTTGACGGGGCTGGTGTTGGCTAGAGTGCCCGCACCGCCAGTGGAGGCCTTTCTGCCTCCACTGGCCGGTGTGGATTTCTTCGGTGACCCAGCGGTCGCGTCAAGACTGGCCAACTTCTCGCAGGTGGCACTTTTCTTCGGCGACGCTTTCGGAGACGCTTCGGGCGTTGATCGGGGGGTTGATTTGGGCGTGGAGCGCATACTTAACCGCCGGCAGGGACCGGGCGAGGTCGATGATCCAGTTCCTCCGCCGCCGCCAGTGGCACCACCCGTGCCTCCGGACGAGCCAAGATAGATGGCCGATCCGGTTCCGCCCGTAACGCCACCACTCAGATCAACCCGCGACCCGTGGATGGATGGTGGAGCGGATCCTTAAAAAAAGAAAGAAATAAGATGATCCAAGAAGGCCAGTAAACCGGGCTCCGCGGGAAGAAACTTACCGGTGTAGGAGTAAAGTCCGGACGGACCACTGCGTGGCCGGTACGTACTGACGATGCTACTACTGCGCCGCAGTTCCGACAGTTCCCCGATGTCAATTTCCGCCGCATGCTCACCGGCCGCCCGTGGGTTGTCCGAATGGCGACCAGCGCCACTGCTGCCACCGCCAGCCTGTCGCTGGCCGCTCGAAGCCTTCGCGGAACAGCGCGGCGACGTTGGGCAGGACTGGGCGCCGCCCGGTGAACCAACGCTGCGTACGGACAGCTGCGACGACGTGGACGGTGACGTCGAGAGGGAGGAATTGTACTGCTTCTTCGAGGACACGCTCGCCTTCCGGGGACGGCTGCTTCCGCGGGAATCCGTCCGGCAGATTCCTGTCAGACGGGGGCGAAATTGTTTAGCTTCGAGCACCCGGAAAGTGATGAGGATGATGGACTCAGTGCTAAGCGTGTGTATGATACATGGGGCTGAAGCGATGGTAGCTGATGGGGCCAGGACGCTGATCTCACGAGAGCAGACTCGGGGGTCGATGATCAGCTAGCTGGTGACGGCAGTTGCCTCGGTTTGCAATTTATGGGGACGCTCTCGAAAGACCCGACCCGGAGTGAGAAACGATTGGAATCGGCATTAAGCTACTGAAAGGACTAGCGTGATGCGGGAAAAGCGCTGGAAAGAAGAGACCGGCAAAGAGAAGCCAACGCGTGATGGCGAAGCTGATGATGATGATGATGCAATGGCGCCAGTGCAAGCGAACGAAATGGAACAAATGTCCTTGCAGTCGGAACTTACCGGTCGGGCAGTCTTTGCCAAACTTGCAGTGACCCTCGCAGACACCCTTGCTCTCCAGGAGCTCCTCGTAGTAGTCTAGCGACCGGTAGCACTGCTCCCTGTCCGAAGCCTCCAGGGCCAGGCTGGGAAAGCGTTCCTTGAGCCGCTTCCTTTCCTGCAAAATCCGAGAATGTTAATGCTTCCGGTGGGGTTTCGGCGCGTGACGGTACGTGACCATCGTACCTCGAGCAGTTTGTTGGTCTCGAAATCTTGCAGCTGATTCTGGAACCCCAGGTTGGGGTTGGCGATCGAGCGGCCGGCACGTACGACCTGGCAGAGAAAGGGTTCGAAACGCGTTAAATCGGTGCGACACATCAACCCGGAACCTGGGGAAATTCCTTCGGCCTACCTTCAGTGCCTCCTTCCAGCTAAGCGTCGTCGAAGCCATAATGTAAGCGACAGCCACCGTTACCGAGCGGGACATGCCGGCGAGACAGTGGATAAGGACATTTCCCTCCTTGAGGCGTGCCGAGTGGATGAAATCGTTGCACACCGAGAAGTACTGGGAAAGGTTTTGGTCCGGTTTGTCGGCGGCGATCACACACAGATAGTGCTTATCCTGCGGGGTTGGCGGTCGGCGAAGGAAACGAAAGGAAAGGTCACTAACGTTTATTAAACCGATAAATTTGTGGCCAGCCCCCCGAAGGAGTTTGGGGTGGCAGCCAATGAGCCAACCCCCGGTGGAGGTAAATCCGACTCCATATAAACTATTTTTCTATGAGGTTATAATTTACTTTTTCGCTCTTTATTAGTAGTAAACGTGAACCACAAAAATAAAAAGAAGAAAAGGGGTAATTTAGGAAAAACGTGCAGGGCACAAAAATCAGTTATCGCGTGACCTCAAGCTGGAAAGGACTCTATGGTAAGCTGAAGAGATTGCCCACAACAGCCCCAAAACTCAAACCAACTCTACGAAACTCAACCCCAACTACAATCCTCGCTACGGCCACGGAAAGGATTCGTGCTCTACGCAAAATTGAGACACTAACTTAACGAGTTTGCCACTCGACAGTTGATTATAGATCGGAACTGCCACAAAAGTGCTCTTCCGAAGAACCGGTTTAATAATGATGGTTGGATGGTTATCAAGCGTAAGCAACACAATAATGTATGGCTGGTCCGAATTTTCCAGGCAAGAGAAAGTTTTGCCCCCCCCACACCCAAAAGCTCTCGAAGGACACGCAAACCTGAATGGGGTTTCAGTTTTGTGGTCCGCACCTTTCCGGTGGCTGTGACTGCTTTCGTTTCGCCGGTTAAGAGCCATCGATTCCGGCCATCGCAGATACTTGGGAAAAGGCCACTTACACATGAGATGTCGCATTTCTTCTGTCACGCAACGACATCGTCATTGCGGGCATTCGTATGCAAAACCCTCCGGCAAGCATATTTGAAAACCAATAAAATAGTTCTCAGAAAGGCGAGGGTCGCCGGTAATTGCTCGTGTTCGCGTGGGTTCGAAGAGCATCGCTTGGGCGAGACTATTGGATGTTCGGAAAGCATTTTCGGAACATTCCGCTCGTTTGCCGACCAGCTACAACACCCAGTCACGTGCAACAATGTCACGCAAACGAATGGCGAAAGTCTTAACGTAGGCTTCGCACAAGATTCGATTAAAAGTTCGAGTTTTTACATCCATTTATTTTTATGTTCGCCATTTTCTCACGCCAAGGCATGGCGCAGTCGAGCATGTAGCTTTTTATTTTTTCTTTGATTATGAGTTATCTTTTTCTGATTTGTATTTTCCAACATGATAAAGCGTCGTTCAAAGATGATTGATGGTTCACCGTTCACCAACCACAATATGCTCTCCAGTTCCGCTTGTGGCAGAAAGAAAATGAACCAAGATTGAAGTGTAACCCGAAGATCCGCATCACGCTGGTGCCTTTTGATTCCATTTGGCCTCGAACCGGTCGATTCGGATGGAGGGAGCCTGGAATAGATGTTGCTGGATCATGGTATCTACCTTCATAATCATCTACTATCATCTCTCGCTCATGTTATGCTGTCGCATTCTGACGATTCACAGTTCAAGTTTTGGCTCTTCGGGTTTGTTTTTTCGCAAAATAACGCAACGTTTGATCAATGGCTTTCGTTAGTCGAAAAATCACCAAACGACGCAAAACACCCCACAAGACGATTGGGCCTCAATCGAGCTCGGATATGGCATCGTGGTAATAAAATGAAACACGATACATCCGATCCGGTGCCGGTGCGTGTCCGGTACGACATGCGGACAGCATCGATAGGAGACACTCGGCAACCCGTGATCGATTGTGCTTATGTAAAACAGGGCACCCTCCACATCGAGCATCGACTAATGATGGTTACAGCATGCCACCAATTGGCATATGGAAATCGGCATCTGGTGGGGTATCTGGCAACTTAAAGTGATGTCTAAAGGCCTGATCAAAGGGACCTCAATACGCTAGTCGAAGGAATATGCTAATTGCTTCTAAACATTCGGTATTAATTTTGAAGCAGATCCATGATTGGTACACTTACATTATTAAATTTAATAAAAACAATGAAATAGGTCGAAATGAACTTTCCTACGTTGAATGTTGCACGAGCATAAAAATGAAGCAATCAGGCAAAACAAACAATCCGTCCATTTCATAACCGTTCGAGTCGGCGGGATCACTTCTCTGATGGCGTGTCGATTCCTGCTATTGCATGCATTTGCATATATTAATCCACCCGTTGCCGAAGCAAACAAACAAACGAAGCAAACTGACAAAGTAAGGCAAATAAATTATTCACCAAACGTTGCGCGTTACGCGGCTCTACATTTCTCTTCCTTTAGGGCTTCCGTGGACGGTGTAGAACGAAGGAAATCAAATTTCCTTCGTCCATCTTCCCTTTTCGGTGATATCGCGCCGATCAAAGTAGTCCAGCGCACGTATTGCTGATTGAATTGTGTTCTTTTACGATGTAGAACTTTTCCCATAGAGACCAAATTGAGTTCCTGTGAAGCTGCTTGGGCTGCACAGTTTTGGTATTTGTTACGCTGACTGACCCGTCGTCGGACAAAGTTGAACACAATGGGAAGTTGTTCGACTATTTTACTCTTACACAGCACCCGCTCTTCTGAGACGTCATTAGCTGACAATTGCTGGCAATTGACAAGCGAATAATAAGCTATTCTTAATTGGCAATTCCTTCGAATGATCACCAATGAGCAAGTCTGGCGCATAATCTTTGACTTCCCAAAGACCTTCCACTACCAGCACAATCAATCATCGAGCAATCGATAGGCGTAACATAACTGTCTTCATTAACCTAATTAACGGTGGCCCCAAAAACCGGGACCAATTTGTCCGGGATAGTTATCCGAGCGACCCCGAGCCCGTACTTACCGGGTGAAAACGCCTTGGACTGTCGTGGATGGATACGATGTGCGTTATGTTGTAGCGGTCCAGCTGCTGGTAGTCCTTCGAGTCCCGATAGTTGCCGATGTACAACCCGGGCATCACCTGCGGGAAACGGAAAATGATACCGCCCTTTGATCCTTCAATTTTGGTTCCCTTGTTCCCTTGCCTTGTTACCTTGTTCATGCCATTTCCCATTTTGCTGGTTCCGTATGCTGGCGGCTTAGACGGGCAACGACAAAACCATCGGATGCTACTTCACATCACGTCCAAGCAATCTCTAATAATACAAATTTTCTCCCTCGGCTTGTTGAGCACTTTAGAAGCCCCTTACGGCAATTGCAACGGACAACAATCAACAACAATTTCAACAAACAACAACGGTACAAACGCAACAAACGGACAGTGAATCCTTTTCGGGGTGGGCCTCACGGAGCCAGCACTGGAGGATCGAGTAACAAATCTCAACTCAACGCACGGTGAACTAGGATCGGAACCGATCGATCCGTTCGTTCACATTGTCTTCGTTCAGTAGCAGCCATCTTCGGTCGCTCAGTAGCCTCCGCGTGGTCACTGGGAGTCACACTTTAAATCGCCCGTCGCCACAGTCTATTAGGTTTTATGATGTTTGCCGAAAGTGATCCTTATGAGCCACGGTTGGGACCACATACGTTCCGCGCGTTCGACGGATCCCGTGTAACATGTAACATAATCCCTCATTGGCATTTTGTTTTTTCGCGCACACTTCGATCACACCAAATGCAAACACTCTGCCCCCGAAGGTGCGCTGGCCCTATTTGCTGTTCAATTTAGTTTTCTCATTTCTGGCACCCAGCACATAGCGTCCGTCTGTTGTCCTCGTGGGCTGACCATGTTTTCGACTTGTTTGTCGAATTCAATTTGGACACGATGACTGTGGGAGCTCCCGGTGCGGTTCGGTCCTTCGGCAGTAATCAACACACGGACGACGAAGCCCCACGCGGCAGCTGCTGCTTTGCTGGCGAGCGCGAGGGCAGAATCAATTTGCTTGCTACGTGGTAGCGAAGGAACGGAGTGATTGGTGCTCCGGTTTTTATGCTCCCATTTGCGTGCCAAATGTCTTTATTTGTCTTGTGACGAGCTATGATTTGATTTTCCTCGTCCATCGCCGTTCCGCGCGGCGTGCGTCGAGCTTGAATTAAAGTATCCCCGTTTTTTTTTTTGAGGGCCCTATGTGGTCACTGGTCTGGGAGTGTGAAGTACTTTTTTTGTCACCACATCACTGATTGGGCCATTAATCGAAATAGCTCAAACCCCTTTTTTCGCTCGAAGGGTTTCATTTCGTATCACTATGGCCCGTTTGACGCCATTACACTTCATCAATCTCAGTTGGCTTCGTTCGGTTCGTTCCAATTCTACAATGGATTCAGATTAAATAATTTAGCTTTAGCAACTTCCGTTCGAACAGAATAGTTTTAGTAATCCTCGTTCAATTTTTTCCAGTAGTACTTGACAAAAAAAATCCTAAATCAATTAGATTGGTGAACGCCCTAAAACGGGCCGTGCTCAGCCCAGATGTGGCCAACTCCTGACCACGTTTCTAAACCATAGAAAAACGGTTGCCTTTCCGTTTCGGAAATAGAACCCCGTTCACTGATGGCGATAATCATGGTATGGTATGATGATGATGAGAGAGCTAAGCTAGGATTTCGATTTTGCGTGCCCAAAATGTTCGCTGCGTGTTACATAACCGGTGTACCGTGGGGCCACCTTAACCGCACGGCGAGCCAAAAGTGCGTTTGCGGCTTCACCGTTTGGAGCTACCAAGCGCCAAGCACCGTCCCTTAATGGCTCGCTCAACAGCAATTTACGAGCTCCTGTCTGCAACAGGAGCCAACATGTCTCTCGACGTCCCAACGCGCACACAAAGCTCTCTCTCTCTCTCGCTTCACTTATCATTCACTCTCTGTTTTGTTTATCATCTTACATCGCATCGCAGCGGAGACGCTCTTTAATATTTGACAACCGAAATACGCGCGGTCCAACAACCTTTCACCAACACACATGTGTCGTCGCATCGACGGTGGCGCAACACACCCCAACCCCAACCGGGTACACACCAGATGTGTCCTTTACTCTGTCAATGCACTACGGTCTCCGATCTCTCCGGCGGAAGGTGAGCGGTAGTAGTAGACTCTAGTAGTAGGATCCGCAATCGGGATTCAATTACCAGCGCGACACTCTCACGACATGGCGCAACACAACAACCAGCGATTGGCAAGCCTTCTCGTCAGCAGTTTATTCTTTTTCGCGTGTTAGTGTTTCGCTTGTTCTCTCTAGCCCCTTGGACAGAGGCCTACTCCGACTCCGCACAACAGGCTTACTGTGAGAACGTTTTGGTTTTCTTTTTTTTCCCACTTCTCCACTTTATTGCTCCCCGCGAACCATTTCTGTCGACCGAGACAGGGCGACGTCAAAACTTCCCCATTACCATGGTTACGGGGGTTTCGTGTCACCGTCGGGCTACTCCAATCGCCAAAAGTACTCGGTGCCCGCGTTGTGAGACGAAAGGGGGAAACTTTTTTGCACGGGTGATTTGTATCGGCAAACTTTTGCGAAAATTTTATGTTTCCTTTTCTGTGGTTGATATTGATCCTGGACCGTTACATGTGGTTTTTCACCCACTCGCCTATTAATAGCGGTCGGGCGGTGGCCCGCGAGCTGAGCCCATGTCCTGGAGCCCAGCAGCACTAAATAAAACTACCCGAAATCCGATGCACGACACGATAAACGCTTCACAGACACATACGTTTACGCAGGTAACATACAGCAGGAACTGCAACGAGTAGACCGCCCTCCAACGGGCACTTCCGGAAAGTGAAATGAATTATTCTCACACAAAAACCAAAACCGTGCCAACCAATCGTGAACACGATCCGTTTGTGGGGCTCGTGGTGGGAACCATGTCAGTCAAAGCCGCAAAGGCAGTAAAGGCTAGTGGAAAAACTGGGACGAGCCTCCACAATCACACACAGGGCTGTCGGAAAGAGGGGATGCGATACGACCACAACGCGAACGTTACCGAACGTGGCCACGAACCGAAAGAGACTGAAAATGCCCGCCTAGGAACAAAAGCCACTCGCATTCCGGTGGGCAACTCCGGTGAGGTTGGCTCTCATTACGTCTCTTGGAGCATGATTCTCTCTCGATCCTTCTCTCGCCAGTCAGCCAGCCAGCCAGCGCTCTAGTACACCGGTTCACTAGTCGTCGAATGTCATCCGCTTGTAAGCGAGAAGTGACAGGAGCAAATTAGCTTTTCTCACTCTCACGGCTCACTCCGGGTGCAGACCGCCTTTTTAACCATTGCACAGCTGCTCCCCGATATCAGCGTGTCTAAACGAGACGCTGGGTAATTTGCATGCACGCAGAGCAGTGATGATACCTTTCTGGCCCTTCTTTTGTTGGGTGTTCAGGTGTTCATTTCATTTAATTAACAATTGAAAAATCAGCACGTTTAACGCCGGTGTCAGAAGTATTTCTGCGCCAAAGTACGGACGGTGCGGTTATTTGGCGAGCAAACACAAACAGCGACGGCGTGGAGGACCGGAATCCTTTTCGATTTAATTGAAAATTTCAAATAACGCTTCGCACCGCGATGGTTAACCACAAAGCATATTTAACCAACAAACGTTTGTGTAAACGATGTTTGAAAACAAAAAGACATTTCAAATGTGTTATCCTTTAACACGCTACTGCAAGTTTTGCCATCGTACATCATACACTCTGCCGTGCCGGAATAAATTCTCAACATAAAACGCTCTTCGTTTTAACCGTCGTGCAGCATTGGACACGGGTGGTATCCCCTTACCAGTAACACTTCACTACGCGATACGCAAAGCACCACAGGCCTTTCTAGCGCGTAACAATCTCGTTTTATCTCGATCGTATTATCGGCCAACGCGACCCTCACGCGCCAGATGCGCCGTTCGGCCATTAGCTTGCATGACTGCAACCAATTATCAGCTCAGTCACCCACACCAGCTGTCCCGATTGTTTTGCATCACGACAAAGCGGGGCTCCGTCCATCATTTGTTTGATTTAATTGTCGCAAAATCGTCCTGCCCGGTCGAGTCAAGCACTGACGGCCAGGCCGTGTTGTTGGATCGATCACGTACAGGAAGACGGATTGCCATCCGCAGGAAGGGGCCGCCAATTTGTGAGATTAAAAAAATCCGATGGAGGCGCCTGGTCGCTCTCCGGTAGTGATTCTTCCCGAAGCGGACGCCTGGTGGCTTGTGAGCGATACGGTAAAAAACACAAAACATGTACGCCGCTGAATTATGACACGTATCGCGTCCGTCCGAAGCCGGTAGGTTGGGAATGAATTTTTGATCCGGGTTTCGGCCACACCCCGACAAATGAAATCAATTATTCGCCCGAGACCGCTTGAATGCTTTCGGATAAATTAAACTTTTTTCAAAGTGTTCGTCACAAAAGCAACTACCGCACGTTTCGCTGGTTGACTGCCAGAGTCCCAACAATGTAGTACAGCTGACCGGGATAAGATTGACGCACCGCTTGCTCTACATCGGTTCTCAAATAGGTTCAGCTCATGACACTCTCCAGCCGCACTTCAACCCGAGTGAAATCCCCGAGCTATTCTACGGGACATAGTGCCCTCGGGCTGCGTGAACTCCGTTCTGCTTTGGGGGCCGCTTTTCCCAGATCCGTTTTCCCCCGGAGGCGGAAGGATAAATATTTGCCCACAGAATAGTAGTAGCAACAACGCGTTGCGCGCGCCCTAAATAACCCGCATCGCCCCCAACGTTTATGGTCGGAGGATGCTAAGTGCCGGGCGAACCCGCTTCGCTGGGGCAACATGCGACCTTCATTTCCTATTAATTGCCAACCCCGCTGGCGTCCCGGGTGGCATCCCGGGTGCTCGACCACATTTAGCACACCCTCGCACGGGAAATCTCACGCGAAGCCTGGGCCATCCCAGCCATTGCTGAAATCCCGCACGGTTAGCCTGTTTGTCCTGATTGTGGCTTCTTCTTTCATCCTCATCCTCTGTTGGTGGTTTTATGAAAGAGATGTGCTTTATCTTCCCGAGCATCCCATCCGTCAACGGTGACGAGCGAGCCGGATGAATAAAAGGCGCACGTTGTTGAGCTGTGACAGTGGCCACCACTGTCGCATTCAAAAAGGAGCATCTGGTGCCCGCATCCCCAGGAGATCCCGACGGCCGGATGCTGGGCGGAGCGTTCTGTTGACACACACGGACATTAAAGGATGTCGCAGGCGAGCTCTGCTATAGCTTCACTCCCCGTGGGCAGCTACGACATGAACGCAGGCTCCACTCGGCTTCGATGTTAATGTGCATGAAAAGTGTACCTACCGACCAACCGTTCATTACCGACAGCCATCAAACTAACCGGCATTATTTATTCAAAGCGCTCAAATTGGCTTCCGGTTGGGGTTTCCTGTGTTCCGGCAGGGCGGCTGGCTGGCTGGCTGGCTGGCGTATTACGATTTTACTTTATTTTTGTGCTTCTCCTGCTGACCTCCGACTGACGCCGAGGAATCCATCACGGGCCACCCGTCAAGGTCAGCGTGCTGCTGCTGCTGGAATCTGACATGCCACGGGCCCGACGGGCAGACAGAATGCGGGGAAGGACCAAGTTCAAACCAAGGCCGGCAATAGTCAGAGCGAGTTGTTGGTTCGGCTTTTTGTGTGGATGAAACCTTCCATCAAAATCATCACCACCATCATCATCGCTGCCATTCATCGTGGCAGAGCTGCCCCGAAGCCTGTCTTCTTTCTGTTGTTGACCGGAGTACGTATGTTGAGGCCGTTTCATTATTTGCAACAAGGCGGTTCCCTCGGTAATGAGACCGACCGAGCAAAAGAATTCCGGGAAAATGGTTCTCTCACAATCTTCGCACAGACGCACGGATGCATCGATTTTCTGCTCTTCCTTCGTGCGCTCTGTGTGTCACGCCAGGTGAATATTCTTCTTCCCGTTGGATCTTAGATTCGATGGTTCGTATTACTTTGTCCAGAATCCCCCGATTGCAGACTCTTGGTGTAGATGTATTTAATTTTTCCTTATATTTTAAGGTACGGAAGCCCAAATAGCTAAACATCGAACTCCCCAAAAAAGGGGCAGTAATTTGAGGAAGACCTTGGAAAGGGTTCCCTGGCCTCGCCCGGTATCAGATGTATTCGTGTAACGAAAGATTCAAGGTCGGTGACCTACTTTTGCGCACAAGGCCGTAGCCGGCGTGCCCGTGAAACGGTTGGCCTTGTTCGAGGACAACCGCCAACCGAGCAGGATGAAGCTCTTTCAGTGCACCTTGGCTTTAGTTCCTGCGACGGCCGCAGTGGCACTGTGTGGATGAGCTTTTCAAGCTTCCGAGCCAACCCGCATCGGGTACGGTTATGGTAAAAATTTTCGCACTGTGCGATGATAACATTCCCAAACGAAACAAACTATCCACTTGGAACTTGGTAGAAAGATAATCGGATTTATTTCTGTCTATGCGCTGGAAGGAGTTTGGGCAAAAATTGACTAAAAAGCTAACGAGAGTTACCTATTCGATCCTTCTCACGCGTTGAGATACTTTTCGCGCTGCAAACGACGCTGCTCGGCCCGTGCTTCCCGCTCGACCTGGCGCTTCGTGTTCAGCCGATCGTGGACACGCTTCATCTCGAGGATTTCCTTCATCTCCTCCTTGTCTTCGTCCTACGTGAACCGAGGCGGGACCAAAATGTTAGGCGGGCACACTTGGTTGCTAGTCCTCCACTTATCCACTTACCGACATGTTCAGCCGAAGCACCAGAGCCCGGCGTCCGTCCGACATCGGTTGACTGTAGGACATCAGATTCTTGAGTCGCTCCTTCGGTGGAACACCACGCTCGACGACCAGCACGATACGGGCCCACTGCCGTTGCCACTCGTTCTTGGTTTCCGCAATCTTTTGGTACGTGTTACCCATCATGGCGATCAACATGTTCACGAGCAAGACCGCCACGATCACCATGTATACAACAAACAGGATCTGTTGGGGAGAGAGTTGCAGCAGTACATGAATTATGCGTGCAGGGAATTGAATCGGTTCGCCCATTAACGCACCTTCGCGCAAAACTCGTGGTCCGTGTTCTCGAGCGCCCCATAGTAGTCGCCAAAGTTCGTCAACGACATCAGGAACATCGCGACAATCGACTCGATCGGTGACGGCATCGGATTGGCATCGCCGTCCTCCTCCGGTTTGTACGACAGAAACACAATGTAGTACGCCTGCGAGAAGCCCATCACGAACACCAGGTAGATGACGACGAACCGCAACAGATCACCCATCACCATGCGATAGATCATCACCACGAACGGTCCGACGGTCTTGAAACCTCTGGAATAGAACGCCAGAAAAGACTTATAGCCGAGGCAGCTACCTAACGCGCCACACCAGTGTTCGGTACCGGCAGAAGAACAGGAAGTAGGGGGCCGTTGTCAGCATGATCGCGACCGCCACATGGTCCTCGAGCTCGGTGAAGCAGAGCACTTTCAAAAACGGCACCACCATCATGATGCAACAGGAAAACAGAAACATAACACGCGACGGTGCCGTCATCTGGGGAGTGGAAAAAAGGGCATCAATAAACGGTTCGACGGACAGCAATCGGTTCCCGGATGCGTACCAAGTTTTCAAAAAACATCTTCCGCCCCAGAAACTTTAACTCGCGCAGCGCCGACAGAAGGTACAGAAACGAGCCGATCAGAATGATGACCTCCGCCATAAAGCGCACCTTACCCTCGATACCGTCGTAGTCCATTGTGTGACACTTGGAGTTAAAAAACAGTCCCTCATCTTCGCTGTCCCCGTCGTCGTCATCGTCGTCCCGCGCCGGTGGTTCCGTGGTGCTCCCGTTGTAGACCAGCCGCCGGAGCCACTTTTGACCGCCGGCCGGTTCGCCATCGAATCCGAGCGCCTCTAGGATGCTGCTCACATTTTCCACATCCCACAGGCCGGTCCGGTTCCAGCGCAAGTCTTCTTTCTTGCTCGCAGACGTCTTATTGCCAGCGGCATCGTCCGCTTCGTCGTCGTCGCCGTCCTCGGTCGGTGGTGGACCGTTACGTAGCGTAAAACCGACCAGCGACACACAGAAGTAGCAGAAAAACATGAAGAACTGGCGGTAGAACTTGTCCTTCACGAACGAGTTCCACTTGGTTTTCAGCAGGTCGATCAGCACGCCGTCGAGCAGATCGAGGTGCTCGTCCTTGTCACCGAACACGACCAAGTTCAGGGCCGAATCCTTGCTAATGTTGCCCGTCTCGACGTCGATCGTGTCGATCAGCACCAGCGGGTACGCCGCGCACGTGATGCTGCCCAGCTGCCAATAGATCTCCCGCTCGATGTTCATGATGTGGAAGAACATCTCAACACGGCCGAGTTTGGCAGCCAGCGTCAGCGGTGTTAGGTTCTGGTGGTTGCGAATGCTCAGCGACGAGCCCACCTCGTACCCCATATCGAACGTGACAATCTTCTCGTAGATCACCAGCATATGCAGCACGGTGTTGCCGTTAAAGTCCTTGTTATCCGGATCGGCTCCACGTGCCAACACCAGCCGGTAGCACTCCTCCTGGCCGAGGCACGCCGCAAACGTGAGCGGATACTCGCCCCAGTACACGTACCCGTCGTAGTTGGTCAGCTGCACCATCTGAACGACCTCCGTTTCGGGCGTATCGTAGCGGGACGCTTTCTGATCTTCCGGGCACATGAACGTCCCGCAGCACCGCTCGTTCACGTCGGAGTTGTGATCGAGCAGGTACTTCACCATCGCCGGATCCTCGTTCACGATCGCCAGATGCAGAACGCTCTCGCCGTAGTACTCGTCGCACATGTACACATCGTTGATGAGCTTCGGGTAAAACCGCAACAACCGTTTGGCCAGATCCGCGTGCAAGGATGTTGCGTTCAGGAGGCACAGATGAAGAATCGTTTCACCGACCGCTCCACGTTCCTGCAAGAATTGGAGGGTCGAATTGTGTATTGAGCAGTTTCGATAAGGTTCACTAACTCGGCGGGGAAAGGAAAATCCGATCATTACTTCTGACCATTTGCTACGCATTTTCCGCCACGACGCTTGTGGACCTGAACCCACAAATAAAATATTCCATTCCACATTATCCGACCGCTGTTTCAATCCCAACTCCCCAATCCACGATCCGCGACGTTATTCCCGTTCAATCGCATGACCAACAAAAAGGGCATCCTTATTTACGTATCCCAGCTGACAACCTCTCCTGGACCCTCTATATGGATCGATTCATCGCAACCCATTACTGGGTTCCTGGTGCGCACCCACACCAACACAAACCGCGAACCGCGTGTCGGTTGTGTTTACTTCCGAACACGTGCTCAGAGGACTCGCAGAGTGCTACTTACTCAGCCAAAACAAAAGACCCAATGACCAATGAATCCCTCTCTCTCTCTCTGTCTAGGGCACGCGACGCCTAGACACTCGTTACGCAACCAGGCGATATACCTTGATGTTCCAGCACACTTCCCGGTAACCGGACGGGTTGAGGTAGTACTCCGCCTCGCTAACTTCCGGGCACACGGCGTCCATATCGAAGTCCTCTTCCGGGTTCTCCATCGCCCGTATCTCCGGTAGCTGCTTGTGGCGCGGACGCTCCCGGTTTCGTAACAGCACCAGCACCGACACCGGAATGTACTTCCCTTTGCCCTTGTTGTACAGGAACGGTTCGACCTTCGTCTTGATCGCGTGATCAATCTCCGCGTACTGCTTGTTCTGGATCGCACGCTTCATTATGTCCACCAGCAGACCGCCACCCTTCAGGTTAACGAACTTATACAGGGCCTGTGTGGACACTCCGGCCTGCTTCTTCACGCCGCTGGTCACATTACTCTCCGTATTCCCCATGGCGCCGCCCGACCACGGTCCGGTCCCGCACACGCCCGGTCACACTGCTCTCCCTTCACTTGCCTCGATGCGGCTTAATGTTCCAAAAGAGCAGAGCAATCACTTTCACCACGAAACAATGGCCAGTGGCCGGTGGCCCACCTCTAAACGCGCCACAACGCCGCCTGCGGAAGAATTGTTTTGCGATTGCCCATTTTGCGTACTGCGCGAACAACGTTTATCGAACAAACAACGGGGCCGCGGTGCGCGCCCCACGGCTACCGGTTCCTGCCCATTTCCGGTCGCTAGGTAACGGGTCCCATTGGAGTGGAAGGGGTCCCATTTTTCGGACAAGTATCGGAATTCCGCATGAGCTGTAAAACTCGGTTGAAAAGAAAAAAACGCGCGATCGCACAGTGAGAAAAGAATGTTGTAATAATTTATTATCATTCTCTTTAGTGTATTATTTGTTCCTATAACTGGTTTTTTCGTTAATTTTTTTCGCTCGAGCTGCGTTTATCTACTTGGGTCTTACAATTGGGGTTTAAAATTTGATTCCACGCATTCCAGCGCAAGCGTCTGCGGGGGAAACTTGAAACTAGGAAACTGTCCTACGAACATACACGCTCTTCGTCATTAATTGCATTTTACACACTGCCCGGGCCGCCCGGAGAACTAATTTAAAACGGGCCACCGGGACTGAACTGCTGATTAGGTGGGTGACGGGACAAGTTAACGCTTAAAATTATGCTGAAAAGGCGCTGTGCTACCTGCGTTCCGTGAGCCCGAGTTTTACGTTTGTGCACTATCCCAAAAAACACCCCCCACCCGGGAATGGGATGATCTGAACGACGACGTGTGTGCTGTGATGTGTCGTGGCCATGTGAATGCGTATCCCACACAACATTCCGTTAACATTGATTAATTGGTCGATAATAGTGGGAATAAATGGGATGATAACGATCGATAAATTCCTAAATGCAGTACACACACCGCACTCGGTGCGGCGCTCTTTCACAGCAACTCCACGTAGTTGGCCGGAAAGAGACCGTACGTTCCGTCGGGTGCCAGTCCCTGCCACCAGCCCTCATCGATTTGATCTATGTGCGTGATGATGTCTTCAGGATCGAAGCTAATCTCGGAGTCGTCCGCCGCCTGATAGTCGTACAGGGCCCGTGCCCGGATCATATTGTCCTCGTCGGACAGATCGATCGTAGCATTTGGATCAAAGTACTGTCCCGAGCCAGTGGCCGGTTGTGCCGTTTCGGCCTCGGAAGTAACGTCCGGCGTGGTGGCTTCCACGGCAGTAGCAGGAACCGGAGGTGTTCCGGCACCGTTCGAGCGCTGTTCGTTCTCCAGTTCCGCCTTCAGCTCGTTGATGATGCTACGCTCCTCGAAGGACGCGGTCGGTGAGAAGGGTGCCTGCGTTAGCTCCTGGGCCACTTCCGCCTGAATGTGCGTTGGGCTGAGCTGGGCAGTGCTGTTCAGGAAGCGTGCCTTGGCGCTGCTCACCTTGCCGCTCGCCTCGACCACCTGGCGGATTTCACGATCCCGCTCGGTTTTGCTCTGATCGGATGCCTGCCGGGCGTAGCTTCGATCGGGCGAGACGGGTGTCACTTGTTCACTGGCACCCGGAGTGGAACCCGTGGCCGCTTCTCGCTTTTCGAACTCACGTTCCTCTCGCCGTCGCCGTTCCTGAAAGGTGGAGAGTAAACCATTTAGCCCCCGTTGCGAAGCCCTGAACGTCACGGAGCGCAGACTGGTACCTCCTCGAGCAATACTGTTTCATTAAGCTTCCGCTCGTACTCGGACTGCAGCCGGTGCTTTTCCTCTTCTTCCTCCTTGCGCCAAAACTCGTCCCGTTCCGCCGGGTTGATTTCCTTCGTCGGGTTCACGCGACTATAGTTCGTCCCGACCGGTTTTGGTGACTCTGCGAGATGGCGTACGGAATAGCAGATGTTAGTTTATTTTGTGCCAATGGAGCGTAAGGCCGCACTACGTACCGCTTGCCTGGGAGTAGTCTTTCACTTTGAAGTCGTTCACCACCACTTTCTGCAGCTTCTCGAGGATGCGCGCCTCCTCGACGTCGTCCTCGTTGGTCGCGTGCACGGTGATGTGAGCCCCGTGAAGTATCGCCGTTACATCGCGCACATGCTTCGCACATGTTCCCTTCCGTGCGGTCGGTGCGCCTTCACCCTGCAAAGATAAACGTTTCGGTATGTTTAGTGAGTACCGAGATACCGGGCGATAGAGCACACCCGCCTCTTGGTGATGCGCAGAGATAAAGCAAACATTTACACCTGCTGATAAGCGTTACAGTTGGTGATAAGCAGACAACCGTTCCCCATGCATGCTGCCAGTTATGTTGGCCAGAAATGATTCAAATGTCCAACCCTTCGAGGCCGGATGTGGTTCCGGAACCGTGTTTTCTAACCCACCTGCCAATGGATGAACACGAACTTTACGATGCCCGTTTCGGTGTTGTCGACGCGCAGGAAGGCGTACTGTATTTTGCCCGAGTTAAGCTCGGCCGCCAGCTCCGCAATGCCGTCCTCGCCGGTTTCCTGCACCTTCAGCACGTTGCTCTGGCCCTCGTACCCGAACAGGGCCCAGTTGGTGGCGGTTTTGCGATCAACCACCGCTTTCCACGCGGCCACGATGGCTTCGTGATGTTTCTGCAAATCGATCGACATGCTCTCGGCTGACTAACTGCCACCTCCGTCCGGTCGGTCGGGTGACCGTGCCTGGTTTCGGGTATCTCGAGAAGGTCTTTGATGACCCACTTTCACGCACCAACGCGCCGCTACGGCGTTGGGTGGTTGTTAAATTGATCGCTTTTTTCTGCTGCTCCACCCGATCAGTGCATGGCCCAACCCTGCTCTCCGGTGGGCCGGATGTGCACGGGACAAGACAATGCACAACCTGACTCTCGGCGAAATGGTGACGACGACGACGATTCGGATCAGTAGTCAGCCTGTGCGGGGGTGGGAGCTCCGAGACCAGTCATTGGGTATGAAGACCCCGCAAACAAACACGCGGACCTAGGCACAACAATACGCGAACTCAAACGTTCTCACTCACGCGGCACACGGTCACGCTGGCGAGCGTGCAATACTTTCGAACGCGAATTGATCACTAGAAATCATTTAATCCACGAGCCTCCGCACGCCTATGCCGCGCCACCATACCCAAAAATGGTCTTTGGTGACTTCTTCTTGCGCTGCCAGCCGTAAACTTTGCTGCGAACATTTCTCGGACTGGTCTCACCGGGCGGTTGCGTGAGCGGGACGCTCGCCCGTATGCCGGAGTGAGAACGGTAGCATACAGAGAGTGAGAGTGAGAACAAATTGACGGCACTGACGGAATGTTCCGTTTATGGTCGCAGATCCATTTGTACACTTCGGCCGGGAGGTGAGAAAGTTTTCTCACTGTTTTCATCTCACTTCTCGAAACTGTTTAAACAAAGCGCCAATAAACACACAATCGGGACTCGGAATGGAAATTGTTGCCTTCCAACACCTTCGGAGGCCTTTTGGTGCAGAACGACTTTTCATTCGAAACGAATTAAAGTTTTCTCGTCCCCCAAGCAAATGTTTTCGATGGCCAACTGTAAACACATGCCCGCTTGACAGAACCCCTGGCCAGGCTCTGACGTTCATCGTTCACGTTGAACTCACGTTCTCACTTCACGTTCGCACTCCTTCGCAGCAAGAGCCTGCCAGAATCAGTAACAGTAGCAATAGTAGCAACAACAACGGCCAAAGCAGCTCCAGCATTCGTTTGTGCAACTCTGCAGTGTGTGATGCAAGAACACAAGTGTGATCAATAAAAGAATAACCAAACAAATAAACAGCCCCTAAAGTGTGGCAGCTGCAGCCGTGCACAAAGACGCGGCAGGCCGACGAGTGGGGGTTCACCAAAGAGAAGAGTGTGCCTCGAACCGATCGCCAGCAAAAACGAACGTATTACGATCGCGCCGTATTACGTGAGAGAAGAAAGAAAGTGTTCCAATCGAATGGGGTGATCTCTCGCGATCGCGTTGCGGGTGCTGAATTTGGCCCTATTTCGTGCCAGTGTTTTGCTGGTGATTTCCCAGAAGATCACCGTGTGATATGCGAAGCAGCGAAAAGTACGTGCACTAATCCTTTGCGCACACAAACAAACGTTTTGCGCGAAGCTGAAAAGTGTACGCTCCGTGGTGCGCCGAAAGTGGTCCTCATCGGGAAGCGAGTATAAAAGTACACGATCGCCTCGTACCGGACGGGAAGGAGAGAAGATCGAAGAAAAACCCCTCTCCGACAGCACCCCCCAGGCGTGGCACAACCAGCCTGCTGCTTCTTCGCAGGGACTTCGAAGAAAAGACTTTTACCCCCCTCGGGCCGCTCTTCGTACGATCGTGCTTGCTGATTCATCTGCTGCTGCTGCTGCCGCCGCCGTCCCCGCCGTCCCCGCCCCCAGCTTGCTCATAGTGCTGCTTCGCGTTTCTTCGGGTCTCGGGAAACCTCTCCTAAAAACACACACACACAAACACGATCCGGCCGACGATCGGCAGAAAATCGTACATTTCCGCTGTAAGCGGCTAGGCAAGGAGAGAAGACTCCAAAAGGCTTCCTCTGGAGCCACAGGAAACCGAAAGGGTGCGGTAAGGAAGGAAACGCTCCTCTCGGGGCAGGTCAGCTCCACGATCGCCCGAGCGCGCGAGAGAGAGAGAGAGAAAGGGTTAGTGAGAAAGTAAGAAAAACGCGCAGCAATAACACGAAGAGCACGGCGAAGTTTGGTGGAGCCAACACAACTTTGGTTGCGCGAGACGCGAGATGGTGCCAGTGGCGAGCATGTGAGAGAAAGAGAAAGGAACCGCGAGCAGACGGCGAGTGAGAAGCACAAACAACACTAGCAAACAACAACAGCAGCAACAACAACGAACCCACCGAAGAAGATCTCAGCTCACTCACTCACTGTGTGCGTGTGCGTACGGTGATAGAGATTGTGATCAGGATCGTAGAGAACTGCGGGGAGAAAAGAAAACAACGAAAACGGCAGAGCAGCTTCTTTGTTGCTGGTGCTCAGCGAAGAATCCTCACGGGTGGCGTTCAAAGCAGAAGGATCTACCGAAGGAACGTTCGTATTTCGTACCTCGCTGGCGACCGAAACGAATCTCTCCATCTACACTGGGGCAGCGTAAGCGGAAACCGGAGCAGCAACCGAAAACTAAGCCGCACCAACAACAGCAACACAATATCGGACACCATCCGCGCCTACGTGTGTGTGTGTGTGTGGGGTGCAACTTTGCGTGAGTCAATCGGTTTGCAGATGAGCTGCGCGTTCAGCTGTATCGTTCAGCGAGGCGAAAGACTTGAATAGGAACCGAATTGCGGCCGGTTCGAAGCGCCATGGTTTGTGAGCTAACGCATTGTGATACGAAGAAATTATCCTGTCCAGTGGTCAGTCTGTGCAAATGAACGTACGCATGTTCCACGACCGTCTTTAAAGCCTCGTGAGCCAGTGAAAGGGGTTTTTTCACGTTTTGACATCTCGTCTCACCGCTCACTGGGAAGGGTGAGCTTCTGTGCTTCGTCCTCAAACCGATCACCCGATATTGGCCGTCCAAGAAGGGTGCACTTGAAACGAAATTCATCGTTCATAACTCTTTGGAGGCTTCCGGACGCATCCGTGCGCGTGTCACCTGCTGGACTAATTCAACTGCCACCACCAGTCACTACACTTGTTGCTCCTTGACTCACGGCGGCGATCGGAGTGTCTGGTGGTGTCTTGTTATTCTTCTTTGGGAACAACCGGAAGGGATTGCGGTCCCGCAAACGCTGCCACACTGAAAAAATTAGTGCAAACCCGTCTTAAAATGATTCACGATCCCGGTGCCAGTCCAAACGAGAACCACGGTCAGTAACCGTGAAACGTTGAAACGTTGCAAAGCGCCCTTTTAAATGATTTTATTTCGTCACCACCTATAGATTCTCCACCGTCGCCAAAGTATGATCGAATAGGCGGCCCGGAAAGGACACCGATGGACGACACGGAAATCCCGCTGGACATGACCGTCCGGCGGAAGGATTCGTCAGACGGACAAGGATCGCCACCGGCCGCCAGTGATCATTCGTCCCGTGACGCACCGATCAATCTGAACGTTCGGCCCAGTGTGATCACGAAAGCACCGCCACCACCGATCAAGAAACGGATCAGCCATATGCACCCTAACGGTAGACGGATGTCGAAGACCAACTGAGAGAGTTTTTGAGGCTTATTTTGTGTTTTGTTTATTTGTTTTTAGGCGAAATTGTGCTTAAAAGTTCCGTCCGGACGACGACTGCTGGTCCGGGTGTTGGGGATTCAGCGCCCATCGTTAACCTGTCGGCCACGTATTGTGATGTTTCCATCGAAGAGCACTTCAGGCGATCGCTCGGGCCAACGTACAGTTCCATTTACGGTGATAAACAACAGCAGCAACCGCAACAGCAGCAACCGCAACAGCAGCAGCAGCAGCAGCCGCAAGGAGCACTGAAAGTGCTCAACACAAACAGCGTTGCCGCTCTACCGCACGAGCTGCACCTCGGTCAATCCAAGCACCCGCTTCCGGTGCCACTGTTACTGCAGAAGCCGCTGGAAACGAACGAGCAACTAGGCGGTGGCACGAAAACCGGTATGAGGAATCACAGTAGCAGCAGTATTAGCTCCAGCAGCAGCATTTCCAGTTGCCTCAGCAGCAGTGGCGGCAGCAGCAACAGCAACAGTAGCAGCAGCAGTAGTAGCCCTTCGGCGATCAGTGGCATCCGGGCGGTGGCTCTCGATACGATCGAGCTGAAGCTCTCTAGCGACCCGGCCCCGCCCGTCCCGCTGGTGCCGGCCACGGTGCTTCCTCCTTCACCGGGTGCCCCCTCGCCAGCCGTGCTAAATACGGTCGGTGCTGCGATCTCGCTGGCATCACCGAAGCACCCACCGACGGCGAACTCGCCAGCCTCGCTAACCACCGTTTCTCTGTCGTCCTCGTCGCCGTCCTCTTCGCTCGCTTCCTCCCCAGCGCCCTTTCTGTCGTTACAGCAGCAGCAGCAGCAACAACAGCCAAAACGATCCGACTCCGGCGAAGAGGTAGACGATCATTTCGCAAAAGCACTGGGTGATACTTGGAAGAAGATTCAAGAGAACAAGATGAATTTGTAAGAGCGCCGCCGCCGAAAGGTAGTTGCGGCCTGGCGGTGGCCTTGTAGCTAATATGCGCCGGGTTACATACGCTGGGAACGTGTAACAGGCCAAACTACTTTTCTATTGTTTTTCCATGAACCAGAATTGCGATGAGTCCGATTTTTTATAATCTGTTAATTCTTTACTTCGTCCCCCAGCAATCGTCGTAAGGACGTAAAGCATGGCGGGTTTTCTTTTCGTTTTGCATCGTAATATCTCTGCACGTAACAAATCTGGAGGGGAAACGAGAATTTGGATTTCATGTTTTTTTTATCGACTAGAAAACGATTACAGAACGTTGGCTGGCGGAGATATTAGTATGACTATATAGTGGCTATTCGTCTGAACAGATCGTCTGCGCTAGCCCACATTTTCAACGGGATGGAACTTGTTCAGAACGAGTTCATTAACCGGTTAGTTTGTTGTTTTGTTACATTTTTACGCGAAACCGGTACAATGTCCCGTGAGCCTTATAAACGCACGAGGAGCAGCAGGAGGTGAAAGTGATCGCCCTAGCGCTTGCAACGGGTTGCAATGTGAGGTCCTTCGGTACATTGGTACCCCGTGCATACTGGACCGTACTGAAAAGCAATAACAAAAGTTGATATTTTTTCGCTTGATCCTACCTAATTTAATTTAAGATCGATTTCCGTCCAGTTCTTTCATCCATAGCAGATGCATACTGCGCTTGGGAAGTGCAGTTTGGTTTCTTTTCTTTTTTTTGGTAGTTGAAAGTGAATCGATCTTCCCGTCCCTTCCCGTCGGCGGAGGGTTTTATTTTATTTTTTATGACTTATTATAATTACTATTGCTTATATGCATACCTATATATTACGTTGTTAAATGCCTAGTGTCTGAGACAAGCAAACCATCTGAGCGGAACGCTTAGTAAAGAAACAATAATGCAACCAACAACCGACTTCATTCTTCCAGTCGATCTCTCCGCACCGCACAGCAGTGGTGCGGGTACAGCAGCGGTTACGGTGGGGCAGAGGAATCGAGATATTTGTAAGCTAATTTGTAATTTTACCTGTTTTTATCTACACTGTTTAAGAAACCTCCCTGGTATCCGCTTCCGCTGTCGCTTGAAGAAGAGAGGTGAGCGTTGTTTGTGTGCGCTATTCATGTGTACAAACTTATTGATGCTTTTTTACTGTAAAGACGCGCAAACGAAGATCTTAGTAAAATGTTGAAATGTTTTAACCGATTCCTTACCAACCAGTTAACAACCAGTTTAGTTGGTACTAGCTGTGCTTAAATCGCTAAACACGGACACAAGGACTCCGTGAACGACGTAAAACAAACGGAAGGTTCCTGAAGGAAGCATCTTCATGCTGTTGTCCTTTCCCACTTCCTAACAATAACTTAGGTGGATCACCGTAGATCTGTAACGCGTAATTAAATCTTATGCTGGAACGTGGAAAAGAGGCACAAGAATTACTACAATTCGGTGCCACATTCTGGTTCACTCTTCTCAGAGTGATAACGAACCGTTCTAAATCAAGGTTTCACTCGGGGCACGTTGGGAACACAGTGGAGGGCACGACACCGTTCTGCGGGCCGTACACCAAGCACACGTTTACCATAAGTTATAAGCCCTGGTAACCACCGGTGTCCCTGTTTGCCATTTTTTCATTCACTCTCCATTGATGCTCCTTCACCGGGCACTGATTTCGAATGGTGCTAGACCAATTTCAAATGCCATCTAAACACCGATTGGAAGCCAGTGCTCGTTGGGTTGGATAGGTGACCCCGGAGAAAAGGGCCAAGCGAACAGCGGGGACATACATACACGACACTGCGCCGCCGTCATGCACTCTGACGATTGCCGAGTTTGTTGTGCTGTCTGTGTTCCGCCTGTGCAGCCATATATTTTTAAAACGTTTTTTTGTATTAGCAAAATCAAGGCAAACAATCACGGATTTTATGTTTAGCAGCAACAAAACGGTTTTAGATGGTAAGAGGCCAAAAATGGGATCGACGGTGGAGCAAAAACCATGTGGTGTCGGAAACGTTCCGCCCAAAAGCTAGTGCTTCAACGTTTGTTTGTTAATGTGCGAAGGACGGGAGAGAACCCGATAAATTGGCAGGCTCTTGGTAGTGATAATGTGCTGATAAACAAGCGAAATGTCTTTTGGAAGGTAACTCTACCAGTTGTTTGTTGTGCTACACAGCGAAAGATTGACCAGCTCCACACCAACACCAAGTGTAAGAAGAAAGGCAGCAGAGTGCATCAACATTCGAAGAATTCGCTCTTATTCGATAGAAAAAACTGCTACTATTAGTATATTTACGACTACTACTAATACTACATGTACTACACCAGCAGCAAGAGATAGAGAGGGCGTAAAGTTAATGTTTTTGAAGAGGTTTTCTCGTTTGCTTACCAGATACAGTGCAGCAGCACCAGCAGCAGTAGTGAGATTTACTACGTGGAGGGAATCCGCGTAGGTCCCCGGAGGGATTTAATAAGGAAAATATGTTAACTCTAGGGGCGCTACGACCAATCAAACCTATACTTGAGCAGGTACCGGCGCATAATGCTATCGTTTAAGAGGCTGATCGTCTCGTTTGAGAAACGGACGTAAGGCGAACGACAACGGTTATGGGACAACGGCGGGAGAGAGTTTAACATAGTGCGTTCAAAGTGTGTCCTTCAACCGAGCAAGTGTTATAGGTCGCGGTTACTAAAAATGATGATACATATTTTTGTGATAAAGTGTACACTAACGGCAAACACAGTCTTTTGGGGTCGTTGTGGGGCCAAAAAGCATCCGAAGTTGATCGGTCGTTTACAAACTAACCCATAGCCAATAGCACAACGACGCTAACAGCGACAGCCCCACACAACGCAGCATCGAATCAGGAGTTACACATCACACTCGATAAACAACTGCCCCAGATCCTGACGCACTGGCACTACGATTCGCCCATCATTACCGGCACGCGCACTCAGCTCCATCGCCAAACACGAACTGTGCGGCGCAAGCAACACAACCGTTCGGTTTAAATCAACCACAGCAACCTGTCCGGTGGTTTCACGAGCCACAGGTGACAAATCTAGAACACTGCGCGCAACCTCAACCGGTGCCCGCGCCACCCCCCCGTCCGGCCCGGCGAAACCCGTCGAAGGTTTCGCAGCCGTCATCTGATACGGAACCGTTGTGGCTGCTGCTGTTGCGTCTGTCACCGGTCCGAAGATCACCGGGATAAGCGCATGTGTTGGTGGCGAGCGCTCGCGACGCTTGCGTAAATCCGAGCAAGCGGTTAAAAGTCACTGCACACTGGGATGGCAGACACTACTCTGACGGTCCTCGAACGCCGGTTTTTTTATTTCGAGGCCACCGTGGCTTAGAAGGGAAACCGGCTGAAGTCGGCGGCGGCCCGATCAAGGGATCAAATTACCTAACCTCACGATACGCCTCGAAAAGGCTCCGTCAAACTTCAGCTCATCGCCAGTGCTGCTTGGCATTACCCATCCCCGCCATCCAGCGTCACCGCGTTCACCGCAAGTGTCCGCCGACAGCGAACGGTCGGTGGCATCTCAGCTTACCGCTGCGCGATGCTAGTGTTTCTCAAGCCCCTCCCCGGAATCACCCGGTAACGACTGGCTGCACACGGGTCTTCGAGGGAGCGGAACAAAAGAGGGATGCACTTGATTCTCACGTGTAACGGAGCCCAACCAAACACCTGATCCAGCGTTGTAACTATCCGTTTCCGGTGCTGGGGCCCGGCGAAGAAGCTGGGCTACAGAGCTGCCCCCCCAGAACCAGTAATATTTCCCATTGGCCTTTTGTTTGCAAAATCCCTGGCCTGCTACTTGGTAAAACAAGAGGTAATGGACATGTAACATCCTGCGCGTTGCGTCGTCGGTGGAGTATCTTGCCCAGGGTGCTTCAGGGTTTAACGCTGGGTTTATCTTTCATCGTTAGCCACACATCAAACAATAGAGGACAACGTTTCGAGCTTTTCGTTCCTGGTGACATTCAACACGATACTTCGGAACATGAGCATTAGCCGTGGAGTAAGTGAAACTTTTTTTTCGTAAGTTTAATCATTTATTTTATGGCCTTTATTGTTATTTTTTCTCCACTCAGCCACATCAGCTGATGCAGTTTCGGGTTCTGGTTTCAGTCGAAACACCTTTTCCTGGCCATTCATAACAACCAGCAGAACAAGGGCAGCTGTGTCGGGCTAATTTGGATTGGCTCCGTTTTCCTATCGCTTCCATTCAGAATAGGCCCTTGCGCCATCAATCAATTAGGTCGTACGGTGGGTATGCTGGTGTATCCTGGATCCTGGCTCCTGCGTCGGTGGTAGGGAGGACCATTTAATGAATCAAACCGCCGTTTGATTTGGCTGCAGTAAACCGAACCGACGAAAATTCAACGCATGCGAACTTGCATCACCAGCAAAGGGGTACCGTCGTTTGTACCGGGTCTCCAAGGTTGGCACACTTGCCTACAGCAGTGGCCTTCTGTTCCGCAGTCCGCAGGGCTCGCAATCGGGCAGGCTCGTGGCATTCGCTGCATTCGGCTGCACCGAGCCACGAGCCGCTTTGCGTCCCACATATTCCGGGCCGAGCTATTTGTCCAGCCACACTGCACTCCCAGCACCAAGCGTCTCCATTTGCGATGGTTGCCCGTCGCTGTCGCGTCGGTCGGTATCCATGAATGAATATCGAAACGTGTGCCGCGCCAGCAAGGAATCGCAACCCTTTCTCGCTTGCCAGATATTCGGCTTCGCTCTCTTTCATCCACAGGATGGTTCCGTTCTGTGGAGCAAGAGCGCCAGTTAAAATGGCAAAAAACGACGGCCTGCTCTGGGGTGTGTTCAACGGCAGTGAGTGAGCGAGCAAACAACAACACAAAGCGCTCGCTCACTCACTCCTCAGGGCTGGTCCGTTTTCGTCCTAGGAGCGGCCCAGGGTCGCAGGCGCAACCACCACCATCCTACACCGCTTAATTCATCCACATTCGCATGAATTGGCTGCACCAAAGGACCGTTTCTGGGACATTGTTCAATGTATAGCCCCAGGGAGGCTAATGAAAAACGCACACACACCACGAAATTTGTTTCGCAAGGAATATTGAAACAAGCGCAGAAGGATATCCACATCAGAGTGTGTGTGTGTTTCGATGGCTGTCAAATCGTTGGCTGGTTGTGTGCGTGTCTGAAGGAATGTTGCAAACTGCTATATTCTTCAAGGACACTCGACGCATGAGCAGTAAAGAAGAGGCGTCCAGCGGTGGCGAAAAGGAGACGGCAAGCATCACTGGTCCTTGCCATTCTGATCCTTCATGGTTTTCATGTTTCTCACTTTCGCCCGCAGCGCAACCAGTTTCGGCGTCCTTTTCTGGTGGCAGCAGGCTGCGCCCGATGCGGGGCAAGGCTCTCCGGGGGCGACTTCCTTCGCAGCCGATGGCAATCCGCGTTTTGGTGGCCGCGTGTGCTGCCCACAGGTGTGTGCGACGCCCCTGCTACTGCGCTTGTGTGTGCGCGCGGTCAAGGTAGGCGCTCCCGACCAAGGCCCACACAGCGGCCCATCAGTGTGTGGTTTGAGTCCAGGAGTCAGTGTTGCTCTGTTTTCGTTCCGTTCCGTTGACTCTCCTCCGTTGGGATAAAGCGAATCTCTGGCGGGCGGCCCCCGGTCGGATCTTACGTATGTGGGGGAAAGGTTTTGCTTTTGCTTTGGTTCAGCTTCCATCCGAACCGGAGACTCGCAACTTTCTTCCCATTTGTGAAAACCCGTTGCGTGCTGTGTGCGGTGCGGTGTGAGAGTGTCTCATTGTGCTGCCGTTTTCGATTGTTTCCTGTGACTGTGCGAAAAACAGCAGCTAAACTCGTTCGGGAGCTGATGGCAGCAGCGCAAGGACACCGTTGAAGTTGTAAAAGGTGCTGCTCTGCTGGCTGGTGTAATGTCGTTTGAACATTTTCCGGACAAACTGCGAGTTCGAAAAATCCCCGTTTTAACAACACGTAACACGGTGAGCCCGTACAATTGGGCTGGGCGAACTCGGGCTGGTGGTGGGCTGAGCAAAGAAAGGAGCAACGGAAAGAAAATATTTTCTTTCTCCTTCAACTGTTGGCTCGGGCCCCTCCCGTGGGGGGCGGCTGGTGTGGGATGCAGAACGCAGCATCCAGCGGCGCGTTCTCGTTCCGAGAATTGCTCGTCAACGTCATGCTTACGCACAACGAGCGGCGGCGTACGTAGGTGGCCCACGCTGGCGACAAACCGGGGCGGAGGTTGTTCGTCCACACAGTCATTATCCTTGTTAATTTTTTTGTTGTTGTTGATTTTCGATTGCCCACGCTCGGCCAAGGTGTGCGAGGCTTCTTTCGCAATGACGACAACGCAGCCTCCAAGAACCGCCTCCTATCACACGGCGCGCTGAAAGAGTCAAGCGACCGTCGCCCTCGCGCCGCCGTGGGGAGGCCATTCCGTGGAAAAGGATTTACGCAATCCAACGCCAATGTTTTCTTTTTTTTGCCCCCTATTATCTGACCCGACAGCATAAACAGCCAACCAGTGTTGCGTGTGTAGGCGACCGCTGGAAGCGACTTTGTTCAGATTCAACTTCCTTCGGAAAATTTGCGCTGCTATAGAGTGTTTAGCTTGATTGCCAGTGGCCTCCCGGAAGGTTGAAAGTGACCGCCCGTTAATCATGTTCGGCGGAAGAACATCCGTGACATTTTGAGGCCATTTATTCGGGCACCAAACGTGTATTTTTAGTGTGTCTTTCTTTATCATAACCCTGCATGAGTCACGGCCCCTTTTTGGCCGGGACGGGGTGCCCACCGTTTTGTGGATCTTTTTGCACCTTTGCTTCCCCTTGCGCTGGAAGACAGTTCGAAATTTGAAATACATTAGAAAAAACAGGATTAAAAAAGATTATGATTATGATTTGTCAAACCGTCAATTCAAAACCTCGAGAGAGAGAGGGAACACATCAGCTCCTCTCTCGCTCTGTCAACGATTATGGGATCGTGTGGATTATGGCAAAATCGTGAAGAAAGCGAGACAGCTGGTGTGGTTCCCTCTCTCTCTCTCTCCTCTGTGTGTGTTTGTGGTTTGTGTCGTATTTTGAGGGGAGGGAATCGGTGTTAGTGTGTTAGTGTGATCAGCAAACGCAAATGCGAGTGTGTGTGCGTGTGAAGCGAGTGTGTGTGCGTGTGATTTCATGTTCTCTTTCATTCATTCATTCATTCGCTCTCTCGCTCTATTTCGCTGTTTCTCCGAAGTTGCTCCATACACACATACACACTACCGATAGCGTCGCGACGCTGTGTGGTGGTGTGAGGTTCGATTGGGTTTGAAATTTCGTTCAACTGCTTCGTCCGTTCATTTTCATTTCAACTGGCGGTGCCGTTCACGTTGTTGGGGCCGTCTCAGCACGCTTCGCGTTTCTCACCCTGTTTTCGGCCGAAGGGCCTGTCAAACAAGTGCTTCTCAGAGATAATAGGTGTTCACCAAGCGGCGACGTGCAGCAGTAGGCGTCGTCGTCGTCGACAGTTTGTGAGGTGCAATTTCACGGTGTTTTTTATCTACCACAATCGACGGCCCGAAGAAGTGTGGCACGCGCGGCCCGGACAAGTGCGCGAGAGTGAGAAAGGAATTGGGCGATAAAGCGAGTCCGAGGCACCTAAAATTCTAATCAACGACGTTTGACCCCTTCGCCAACGCGACCGACGACGACGAGAAAGTGGCCCTCGCTCGAGACCGGAGGAGACGGAAAAGGCGACGACCGTCGCCGTTCTCGTTTCTTTTTTTCTCCTCACACATTCCAGCACGGGTAGGTGCAACAGACAGGCAGTGTGTGTGTGTGTGGTTGTGTTGTGTTGCGTTGTGTGTGTGTGTGCGTGTGTGCCACCAGGGAATGAATGAAGAAACGAGGAGAAAGACAGTGGACGACAGAAAAAAACGTGAGACGGCGACGGCGACGGCGCCCATATCTCTCTGCCTAAACATTGCGTTGCACCGGGAATCGGTCCTGCCGCTGCCGCCATGTGGTCCGCATCTTCGTTTCAAATGGTCTATGATTGAAAAAGACATGATTCCCTCTCCCTAACATCAAATTAATGCTTCGCGAAAAGTCAATCTACTGTAACACACCAGGCAGGCGGCGGCTCTCCGCCCGTCGTCCCATGCGATCAGCTTGTGTGGCTTTAAACATGAAGAGGAGGCTTTGATAAAAAAAAGCAGACTGTGCTCCGCCGAACGCATCCGTCAAGCGAAACGCGAGAAGGAAGCGCTGAATTGAAAACAATTTCATACAATTGTTGCAAACACAGCAGCAGCAGGCGGCGGCGGCGGCGTGCAGGCGCCTCTAGGGGCGGGCATTTATTTTTTCTTTCCATCTTCTGACTCAATTCACTCCGTTCGCTGCTGCTGCTGCTCCTTGCTGTGTTTTCGCCTGTTGCGCCACCAGCAGCAGAGCACATCCACACCGAGGGCCAGACCGACGAGAGTTCTCATGCGTTGTTTTGTCATCGCGGTCGTCATCGCATCCGCCCAGCCAACGCGGATCACGAATGGAAGTGAGAAGCTAGCGCGCGCGAGATAGTGAGAAGAGATCGGATGCGCGTGCCAATGTATGAGTGTGCTTTTTGTTCCTCTCGGTCTGCTCCATCTCTCTCTCTCTCTCTCGCTCGACCATTTAAACCGAGGGAACCGAGGCGAGGATGAATGAAGGAACCTAAATCACATAATCGAACCACGGCCACGGTTGTAACCGGCCATCGATTCCGAAGGGGGCACCGAGCCAAGAGGCCCATGGGGGGGGATCCTACTAAAGAAGCTTGTCCGATTGAATCCGACTGGTGACGTCACCCTCCTGTTAGTGGCGCTCTAGTAACCGACGGCGACGGCGGCGACGGCGTCCATTCATTAATTCGCATTCAACCGTACACTAATCGTTATCTCGCCATCTTTCGTTTTCATTCCATTAAAGGGTTGCTGCTGCTGCTACTGACACACACACACGCAACACGGGAGGGTTGTGTTCCGCGCTCAGGAAGTGGAAGTATGTATAGGTGTCCGCGCGGTGTTGAATAGGGTCCCTAGAGGTGCGCGAAGATAACACAATTCCAACGGCCCAACAGTGAAGAGGTGGTGTACGGTACGGTACTGTGGTGCAGTGTGTGACTCGAGCCCCCCGATCGATCGATCGATGCGTTTTGTTTGCGGAAAACGGCGGTGCTCTTAATCAACAGTAACAGAAAGACAAGACGTTGTCCAGGGAAACGCAGGAAGTGTCTAACCGATCATGCCCGATCACGATATCGAAATGATAACGAGCGAGCAGTTGCACGCGGCGCTGCGCAAATCGCAGAAACACTTCATCATACTGGACTGCCGCAGCTCGCACGAGTACACCGAGAGCCACATCCGGACGGCGGTCAACTTCTCGATCCCGTCCATCATGCTGCGCCGGTTCGCGGCAGGCAAGATCGACATCACGTCCACGATCAAGTGCCGCGATCTGAAGGAGCGCATCCTGTCCTGCTACAAGGAGAGCACCTTCGTGCTGTACAACAACAGCAACGAACCGCCGGTCGACGGTAGCGGGGTGCGGCCCGAAGAGCTGCTGCTGGGCGGCGGCCCGTCCGTCGTGGCCACCAACGATACCACCATTAACGTGCTGCACCGGAAGCTCAAGCAAGATGGCTGCCGCGTCGTTTGCCTCGAAGGTTAGTCCGGTATAAATTCATAAGTGGTCGAGATGGTCCGATCGAGACGCCGCATCGATCGGCGGGATCAGCAGCGTTTGCTAAGTGAATGATAAGCCCATTAACTGGCCTGGCCGGGGGGCACCCATTACCAGTAACAGAACCACCCCGCCCTGAGGTGGGTCAGAGATGAATCATATTTTATTTTCACTCTACCATCAGTGTCCGCGGGATGGCCCGGCGGCGGCTGAACGGAAAAGGTCGTCTGCTCTAATGCTACTGCGGACGAGGGTTGGTTTTTGTTGGCCCCCCCCGAGCTTAGTCATCGCAGTGCGCAGTGCGCGTTGAATGCAGCTCGCGCCCACCGGAAGGGCCCTGTGTAAAAGCGTCCGCTTTGTCCGCTGATCGTCACACGGAAGCTGTTTAACGTCCGATTCGATGTTTAATTGTTAACTCATCGAGAGAAAGAGAGAGAGAGAGACTGCGGCTTCTCGGGGAGGTTTTACACACGCGATCCGTGCTACGCAGACGTGTGACGCGTGCGTAAACTTGCGCTGCGTGCTAGTACAACCATCGGTCGGGGCTGTCCGAGTGATTAATTAATCAATTTAGTACCCTTTTTATCTGCGCGGCCCACCATATGCTCCGGCGGACGATAAGATGGGCACTTGAAGCCCATGGTGCCGCGAATGACACACGGACGGACGGTCCCTTTTGCGGTCGATCTCGCTCTTTTATTTCATCGAAAACCGATGACGCGAGTGAACGGTTGGACCTTCCCCGGTTCGATCAATGTGCTGTTGTTGCGTTGAACACGCACAGACAGCAAACATCTTCTGTGAATTGGCCTGGAGGACTCGGGGTGCCGAGGGCGGCAGCAATGATCAGTGGGGGATGTACAAAAGTGTACCAAACTCTGGATACCGGCCGCGTAGAGGAGGATACCGAGTAGAGGAGCGTGTACACAAACGTTTTCGGGGAAAAGATAAAGTTTTGCAAACAAGTTTACTTATTCTCGTCCGGCGGCCAAGGGGCCGGTTGGTGGAATTGTAAAATTCTGCTCCATGGCTTTGGCTGTGATGATGGGTAGGAATTACTCAAATATCCTAAAACGATCTGTTGATCATGTGAATGTCTTCTTTTTTTGTTATTTTTCTATTGTTTGCCTTCGTGTTACACAATCATAATGTTGGCGGCTGTGAGATGCGGCCACCATTGGGAACATCAATGTGGTGCTTACCGGGGAAAGATACTTCTTAATATTAGGTGTTTAGGTTAACATTTGTGATCTAACTACAACAACAAAACGTATGACTACATTAACGAAAGTATTGTCCGTCATTAGCTGCTATTTTCTGCCCTCTTTTAGGTAGTTCCTTGATTCCATGTCGATAGAACTCGTCACTTTTAGAAGCGATTCAATCAGAGACCTATTTTTCAAATTGTCTACTGCCAAATCATTACATGTAACGGAACAAATACTATAGGTTTGACCGGTTTTGCGATGTGGGGTCGAGTTTTGTCATTTTGTAAAATAAGCATGTAATCTTTTCATGTCTTTTATCCCATTGTCGTCGTTTTATGGCCAAAGCTTTGGTTCAAATGCATTACTTGTTGTTGATGGGATTGTCCTTCAATAATTCCATTAGGTTCTCAAAGCTCATAGTGCACCACACCTTTCGCATCTCACCATATGCACGGTATAACCTTTGCGCAGTGAATATTTCGCTTTGGTTGCGGTGGGCCTGGTTAACCAGGCTGTATCCAGGCCTTTTTGTGTTTAGGATTATTGTACTGGGGAGTTAGTACAATAATTTTCATCACCAGTACCGATTCGGTCTATACTATATTATACTCTGTACTGCGTGAGATGCGTAATGACCGTAGCTGTCAAACACATATTTAAACAAAAAAATGTTACCATCTATTGTAAAACGGGATGAATTAATTTGCAGACCCAATAGATATTTAATCAAGACGAGCAAAACAAAAAGTGCTAAACTTGCTATGAATTGATAAAAAACACGTCCTCTTCGCTGTTCAAAAACGACTTTCGCTCAACCTAGGCATAAAGCGAACTCCTTAAGAATCGACGTATAAAAGCTGAACGTAGCAATCTTCGCTATCTTGCTGACAATTTAGTGCATTGTCCTGTGTACAACCGAGTGGCGCTCTGGCATTGCGAGTAAATCTCGATGTGTCAAATAATTTCAATAGCCACCGATCTTTGACCCTGCCATCATTGGAATTAGTTAGGAATTAAAGAAGAACCCCACACACGCACCCCATGCTCATCGGGAGGCCTCACACAGCGCGACTCACAGCTCACTGCACTCTTCTCACGCTCGCTCGCTCGCCTCTAGTGAGCGGCGCCCCCCGGAACATTTTCATTCTCATTCATGTGTCTCGCGTGTTTCCCTCCATTGACATGCCCCACCACCCCACTCCCTTGGCCATCCCCCCACCAAGAGAAGGTCGGTCGCTTGAATCGCTGGCATTACGTGTCCACCACGTGTGCGTGTGTGTGTGTGAGTTGTATTTTTTGCATGCGCGCACACACTGTGAGAGAATTATCAAACGCGGGAAGCGCGCGAACACGAGCGCCGCCGCCGCCGCGAGTGCGTTGGCGTGTGCGGCGGGACGTGTGAGGTGAGCGTGGTGTGAGACGACGACGTTTCCGTTCCCCGGTCACCGCTTGTGTCACCTTTAAAATGGGGCCGTTTTGAGCAGGGGTCGGACGGGCGGGTGATAGAGGAACAGACCGGGGGGGCATTACGCAGCCAACCAGCCCCCCCACCCAGCACCGCCGCCGCCGCCGCCGCTCGTGTGGTTGAATTCAAATGGTTTTGATTTTCTTCTTGCCACCAAGTCTTGCGCGCAGCGCGTCTTCTTCCCACTATTTACGCTTGAGGAGAGCCGCGCGCTGTTGAAGGTGAGCCTTTTTTTCTTCCTCTCCTTCTTCTTCGTCGTTGCTGTGTTCGTGTTCGTCTTCCCTCTTGTGTGTTCGTTTCGTGCAATTTCCATTCATTCATTTATTCGTTCGCTTGCGCGCCCGGTAAACAGCGAAGCGCAAGGAGAGAAAAAGAGACAGGAGGAGCACGAGAAGGAAACGAAGCAGCAGGGTTAAAAGAAACGCAACGCGCGCGCGGCGGCGAGGTGGACAACCGTCCGTCGTGTCGTGCCACAGCCCCCACCACCCGTCGCCGCCACACCCTGATTCCGTTGCTGCAAAAGAAGGGCTGGAAAGGCGAAGGGGTCTTCTCACGCGACCAACCGCGCACGGTGGAAGGAAGGCGTGCGCGGCATGAGGGGCTGCGCTTCACCGCGCCCCACCTCGCCTCATCGGCCTCATAAGGGCCGAGAAGACAGCCCGCGGCGGAAAGCACCCCGCGCCCCGCTCTGTCGAGGTTCGAGGAGGGAATGGTTACAGTGGCGTAGCTGCGCGCATAACTCATTCATAAATATTCAAAACGGCCTTCCGCAAACGGCGGCCCTCGCCGCCACCCCACCCGATCGCGCCTGCTTACGTCGTCGTGTGACAGGAAGAGGAGGAACGCCGCGCCGTGCCGCACCGCGCTGCAAACTACCTGTACCCCAGCCTGCCTGCCTGCCACCCTGTGCCACTTCTGTGCGGTGCGCGCGTTTGGCGGCGACGACGACGACGACGTGAAGCCGAAATTTAAGAGCAAAAAACGCATCAACATTAAGACAAAAAAACGACGGTCCCTCTCACGCGTTAAGTGTCCGCGGACTGAGTTTCTTTCGGTTTCGGTGCTCCCTTCGGGCGACGGTTTTAGAGTCTTCCGACAAAGTCGTCTTCCGAAACAACACAAAAACGGAAAACTGCCAAAAATTTGGCCACCACATTCCAGAATTGGAGAAGCCAGCAGCAAATGGGTCCCATTATTACGGAGAGGGGTTCTTTCAATCGAAAGTTATCAGCTCATAGTGGACGATGCCGCACCGGTTCCACACCCAAAAACGTGGCCAAATCTTTCGGATCGTCCAGAAGTCTCTGTGAGAACATCGAATTCGTTCGGGAAAGTGGATAATTTGGACTTTGGGAACGGACTTCTCAAGAGGTTTAAGCACCTCCCAGTTCTTAACCCCCGGTGACCCCATCGGGGTTGTTGCATTCTGTTGCGCGTGGCTTACACTTTTGCAACACATAAGGCCGTGGCTGAAACCGTTCAGAAAACGATATCGTCACGGCGGGGAGTAATGCTAGGCTGTTCAATAAGTTCGTATGGTCGATAAGAAAAACATTTTTTATGGTTTGAAATACACTTTATTATTCAGTATGGACTTCCTGAACATCAATACACTTGTTCCGAGGAGACTCCAATTTATAAATTCCATCCCTGAAGTGAGACACTGGAAGGGCTTCAAAATACACTTCCGAGCTGTTATGACGTCATCATTTGATGAAAAACGCTTTTCACGCACGATTTTTTGGTCTGAAAACAGATGGAAGTCGCTAGGGGCCAAATCTGTGAATACGGTGGATACTCAACAACTTTAATTCATGGATTTTTGCCATTTTCAAAATGCTCTTGTGACAGGGTGCATTGCCCTGATGAAAGAGGATGTTTTTCTTCTTCAAACCGGGTCTTTTTTCACGAATTTTCTCTTTCAGTTGGTCTAAAATGTTACAAAATAATCAAAATTTATTGTTTTATCAATTTGCAAGTAATCCGCTAGCAAAATTCCATTCGCATCCACAAAACTGATGCTAACATCTTTTTGGCAATTTCTGGACGAACTCGTTTCGGAACTGAAGAAAGGTTCACACCACTCCTTAGCCTCTTGTTTTGATTCAGGATCATAGTGATAGACCCAAGTCTCATCCACAGTGATGATTCAATGCACAAAATCCACTTTATCCTATCGAAAACGCTTTAAATGTTGTCAAGAAATGCATTCGAATGCTTTGTATTTTAGCGAATGCGGCACCCATTTTGCAAACAGCTTTCAGGAACCCAAAACTTCAGTCAAAATATTGGTTATACTGCTCAATGAGATGGCTAGGCCTTATACTAAATCTTTTCAGTGATTCGACGATTTTCCAATACGATATCCTGTATTTTTTACGATTTCAGGATGTTGTGTCTGTTTTTTGACGTTTTTGACATGGATCGTCTTGAAGGCTACTACGACCACGTTTAAACTCAGAAACCCCCCTTTTAACCCCTAATTAAAGGGAAGAGTCCTTATACACTTTCAACATTCGTTCATAATTTTCCTTTGCTTTTAAACCTTTCAAAAATAAAAATTAAATCACTGCACGATACTTGATTTTTTCCATTGTAAAAAATACTGTGACATGTCGATACTAAATGGCTTGTAAAAAAAATTAAGTGACCGATTGAAATGAAACTTCACATACGTTCATATGAAGAGTGTACCAATCAAAAAAAATTAGACCATTCGAACTTTTTGAACACCCCAGTAGGTAGGCCCCCGGAGCCCACACGAGAGCTCTCAGGTTTCCGCCCGTGCGTGCGCTCGAGCACAGGTGACAATATTTTTATTATATTTCACTTTTTTTTTCCCCACCGCCCGTTAACAATGGTGCGCCACCCCACACACAACCTGCCGCGTTTAGACACACGACGACGACGCGCGGGTCGCGGCGAAAATGACGCAATCTTCTACTAGCCGCTGCGTGGTGGTGGGTTGGTGGCCGTTTTAGTTCGGTACGCCTCCGCAAGAGGCCACCACTCGCCGCCGGGTCTCGGGGGGCCCAGGCATTTCCTGCCCCCGGCTGCGGACGACAAGCCGCCAGTCCATATCTCGAACCGCTGAATGGGCGTTCATCCGCGGCTGCCCAAACCGGACGGCGGAGGTTGAAGTTTAGGCCACACACAGTAATCAACCCCCGGCCGGCGGCGGCCCCGTTCCCCGTGGGTGCAGGTGTTGCGCTCTCTTACGTGCGTCTCTCTAACGAGGCCATCGATCGTCGGTGGCGGACTGGGCCAGATCAAGTCCGGCCTCCGCACTCGATCGGTTGCAATATCCGACGACGGAGAAGCAGATTACGTCGTTGTCGTCGTCGCGCTACGGGTTGCGCGTCTTCGACGATCACGCGATTTACGCGACCGGATCCACCGAATACCTAATCCCTCCCGGGTCGAACCGGAAATTGAACACTCCAAACATGCACACGCTTTCGGTAGCGGACATGAGCGGTTAAACTTTAATGTGAGACCCTCCGGAAATGGCTTCTCAACTTCCGATCCGGATGCGGGCAGTTTATGGGGCCGGGCCGGGGATCGCGATTCCTTCCTTGGATTTCGTGTTACTCAACTCTTAATACGTTCCTCGTGCAATATTCGCATATTGTGGTTCCCGTAGAACATCCGTCTATATTGACCAACCGACCGAAAGCAATATAAAATCGCACCGCTGTTGTGGGACCAAACGAGTTTCTTCTTATCGCTCCCAATCTCTGTGACCGCCTTGTTGTTGTTGGGGACCGTGTTCCGTTAATCCTGTACATTTCTTATTCCGATGTCTCGAGTGCGCGCAGCGGAGCCAACCACCTAATTGGCCGGAAGCCGGAGAGACAATCGAATGGAGCGGCCCGGACCCCAACCGCTTATCGGTGGCTGCCTCAGGTGTTCTCAGATGTTGCAGGAGGGTGCCACGGAAAGGGTCTCAGCAGCAGATGTATTTTGCAGAATTACGCCCTTTTTTGACAGCCTATCGATCGATGCCCAAATGTCAAACGGTGACGCGCTTGCTTCACTTTCTTCTGGCACACCGGCCCCATTAGAGAGTAGGAGAGGAGACCCACCCCGGACGAAGGATGCTGGAGTCCTGATGATTGATGAGGCAACCGAAGCGGCCAAGTGTAGGCCAAGTTTGGATCGATCGAACGAAAGGTGAAAGGTTACACTTCTTCTCGCAAGACGCCTCAGACCAGACACACGACGGTGGCCGGCCAACCGATAATGTTGCTACGTCCTCGTCGTCATCGTAACGACTAGCCGATGATGACGATGATGATGAAGTAGCAGCGCGTCACCCCTAGCCACTTAGTAGGCGTCGCTTAGGAAAGGTTTTTTTTTCTGCTGCCCCAACACTGCGTCGTTGGTGTTAAAGTAGGCGACGGCGGCGGCTCGGTGAGAGAATGAAATGAAAACAAATTCGCAATCAAAGCAATCTTCAATGCGCGCCGCACCACGCGTTAATGGGGAAGGAGGCAGGTTCGAAATTAGGGAAACGGCAGAGAGCACACACTCACAGCGGACAGGACCAGTTTCGTGTGTTCCCTGCCGCCGCCGCCGGTGGGCACTTCTGGTGTGCCCCACCACCCCGGGCGGGGTCTTGCCGTCGCCGGTTGAGGTCTCTCTCTGGTGAGATGAAATCATGAATGAATTTTGCGCCCGGCAAGCGAACCGTTCCGACCCGTCCCGTCCCGTCTCGCCGCCATGTTTCGGTGTTCGAAATTTCGTAATTCGAGCGCTTAGAGTGTGTCGTCCGTTCCCGTGTCGAGCCACGCGGTTTTTGGATGAGAGTGAACCTTTTTTGAACGCGTGACACATAACGAAGGCGTGAGTCGTGTCTATGAGGTGTCTACTACCAAAGACACACACACACGGGGACGGGGAGCATGCGCGAGACTCACCACCAACACACCACACAGCACCACCAACGGTTGGTGCTGGTGGTGAGTTTCGCGTTGTCGCGTCTCACTCTCAGCGTCGCTCGCCCCGTGTGAGACGCGCCAAAGTCCGGATGAATGAAGTCACGTTCTCGTTAACGTGCGCGGCGAGGCCACAGCATCCATTACGGGGCGCGGGCCACACGGCAATCAGCAGCATGATCAACAGCATGATCGGTCCAACGCGGCACCAAAGTAAAGTTATCGATCTTCGTTCAAAGAGCTGTGTTATGTACATTTTGTCAAATACGTACCGGGATGTGTTGTGTTTTTAAGGAAAATGCTTTATTCGATTTTCATGTTTTTTGTAGCGTTATGTTGCTACACATGTCACTCACTTATGTTGAAAATTTCGGCCATTTTTAATGCTCGGTTAATTTTTTACAGCTGTTTTGCTTGAACGTGTTTTAGCTCATCAGCGATTTCTGTGTTCTGCCAAATTAAATGAATGAAGCGGTAATTTGATAGTGGGAAACAGGAAAAAGTCACACGGTGGCCAGATCTGTGGAGAACGGTAGTTTTGGCGTCATTAGTTCGCAGGTTTTGGCCAAAAGTTCGCGCACAGGCAACGATGTTAAACTTCGTATACACGTGGTCTGTTCAAAACATTTTCGCGACTTTCAGGGTCCATTTTGGCTTTCACGTTTGAGGCGCAAATTGCGCATAGCTTGCAGGAAATCTTCCTTTTTGACCTATCCTTTGACAACATCTCATGATGCACCAAGACCAAACTTGGCTTTTCGACGTTCACATCTTCTCGGCTCTCTGACAAAATTTGGAACCACCGTTAAGCGCTGCTTTTTGTCATAATAACTTCACCATAAGCCACAGTCCACATTTCTATTGCGTCCGAGCTCTTAATTTCGTTTTTTACGCAAAATTTGATAAAGATTCTTTGCCATCCATTTTTTGGAATAGAGAAAAATCGACGGTGAGCCAAATCTTGTTCAAGCAAAACAGCTGTCAAAAATTGACTGTTTACTCAAAATGGCCGAATTTTTCCACATAAGTGAGTGATATGAGTAGCAACATAACACCATAAACAAATCGAAAATTGGACAATGCATTTTCTTTAAAATCTCAAGACCCCGATACTTATTGGACAGAATGTATGGCCGAAGATTACACCAGCCAGAATCGCCAGCCAGCGAAGAACCAGATCGTAATTACAGTAGGTTCTTTGCGTTGGTTCTTTTCAATGAGAGCGCGGGGCTTCTTCGCTGTCGTGTCGTGTCCACCTGATTTTAATGCGCTCTGCGTGCTTATTTTATGCTTTCTTTCCGCGCGCCCTTTGTCAGTGGCCGATTTTGAATTCGGCTGGCACCAGGAGGAGGTTGGTTTCTCCGTTTGCACCGTCTTCCCTTCTTTTTCTCGTTGTATCTCTCTCGAGGAACCTTAAATTTGTTCGCTACTTCCGTCCTCAATTTCTCTCTCGTACACCACGCGTACCTTTTTGTGGTGGCGGCAATGATCGTGATCATCGATCACAGGCCAACCATTTCCTGCCCTGTCGTGTTTTGTGTCGTCCCGCGATTTACGTTGACAAAGTTTGCATTCATCTACATTCTTTTAACAATTCCACAGTTCTCGCGAAGGCGCGCGCGAAGACGTGACGCCGCGGAACTCACGCACCTTCTGCGAATTTTAGGGTGCGTCAGGCGCATGGGCGGCCGAGCGAGCGAGCGAGAAGGACAATTCCCAGAACACCCAGCGGGGGTTGCTTTTTTTGGCCAATTTTGGCAACATTACGTCATCCATTCCCGGGTTCCCGGGTTTGGCGGGTGGCGGCCATTTAATTTGCTCTCCCGAACCGCCGCCGAACCGCCCGATCCCCCTGATCCTCCTTTAAAATTAGTCCAAACACGCAACCCCCGCGCGCTCTTTATTGTTGTGCGCGCTTTGGCTTATGGTTGAGTGGCGGGCGCGATCGCTGCCGCCGCGAAGATCGATATTCCATTCGCGTTCGCGAGCGATTTCGTGTAATTCTTCGTGTTTCGGAGAAAGTCCACTCACACTAACGCGTACGCCCGTCCCAAGGACGGTCATTTATCTCAGCGCGATCGTTTCGCAGGAGTTCGCGCCATTTTCGGTTTCGGGCACCGAATGTACCGAAAAATGCTTCGCGATCGCTTGTCTCTTATTTCATTCCATTCCTCAGCGGCGGCCACCGGTTTACCGCGTGTGGTGTCGTCGTCGAACAATAATGGGATGCAAGAAAAGTAACGTTATACTCTTGCGGCGGCGTCGGGGCCACCGAAATTTCCATAATTCCACCCGAAAAAAAAAACCTCATCCATTCTCTGATCGCTATCAGAGCAACCCTCGAGGGGAGCTCCTCGTGGTCCCCGCCGCTCCAGGGCTAATTTTACATTCGATCGTGTAACGGTGGCCTCCTCCAGATAGATCGCAAAGAGGCCCACGACGAGAGCGTCGTGCTGCCGCCACGCCACACTAATAACACACTTCCGTCAACGAACAAGAACCCCGATCCGATCCAACCCGTTGCGCGGGTTGCTGAGCGCGCGATCCGCATTTAAAGGCGTGTCGCGCCGAGTCCCTGCCGAGAGGTGGCCAAGAGCGGGGCGGAGAGGGTTTCGAAACAGGAACGAAAACGAGAGAAAACACATTAAACCGAGCCCGGTGAAGGAAACACAGTCTCTCGAAATCATACGCTTGGTTGGGATCGCCGGCCTGGCCTGGCTGGCCATGTTCGTATTTCCGTTTTCCCATCATCATCATCATCATCGCGCGCGCTCCGCCGCCATGATCTCTCGGTCGGTGCTGTGCCATCTTTTCGATTTTAGCTGTTTCGCTCCTTCGCTCTGTGCGCAAAAACCTGGTTTGTGGTGGGAAGGTTACGCGCTCGGCTCTCTCCGGCGGCCATTCATACCGCGTGTGCGTGACCGAGGAGTGCGCGCGCACTTCCCCGGTACCCCTTTTTCCAATCTTCAGACACACTTCCGGTCCCGGTGTGGTGCTGGACGATCGTCGCCGTCGTCGGCGGCGGCAGCAAACGAAACGGAAATCCCTTTCAATCCCTCCTCTTTTTTCGTCGTTTTCTTATGCCACAACGGTCACGTCTTTTTGGTTGATCGTTTTGATAGTTTCTCTCGTCTCTATGCCTCTCATGCCACGGTGGTGATTCGTTTTTACTTTTCAGTGTCTTCCCTTTCCTGCCCTTCGCCTTGCGTTGTTTGTTTTTGATAACGCGATTTGCGTGTTTTCGTTCGACCTCTACAACGCGACCTTCGCGCACGCCAGCTTCTTCTTCGCTTCGCTTCCGTCGTCGTGGTTTTCTTCTGCATCGCGTTTTGGGAGTGAAAACTGGCCTGCGCGCACCGGAAATGGTTGATTTGTAGCTGCGCGTCTCTCTTCCGTTGAGCTTCATCTCCGTCGGTGCGCTTCCTTCCGGTCTAATTATCGTCGTCGTCGTCGTCGTCGGCCATCCATCCGTCCGTCCGTCCGTCCGTTGCTTCCGATTTCTCACAGCGAGTTTCCAAATGATACGGTCCTGTAAATTGCAGCTAAAAAATTAGGTTCTCTACATATGGACCGGATTGTGTTTAATGCGCAGTTTTAAAGCTGCGCAGGGGCTGTAGGCCAATGGTCAGCTTCTTCAAGTGAACCCTTTCTTATAGGCAGTGTAGGATCATGCGCCTTTTAAAACTTGCAAAGTCCTATGAGAGGTTTCTTTTTTTTATGTACACGTCGATGCTTCAGATGACTGATTTTTTTGGGTCGACGATTCGATGCACCGAACGATCAATCAAACGTTTTAAGGAGCAATACCCTAGACGTACGTTTATTTTGCTAATAGTATATTTTCAATCCAAAAATCCCTCCAGGCGAAAAAAAATAGCTTGTTAGTCGATGCAAACAAACGATTCCGCCATCAGCAACACTTCTGCCGTGGCTGTCAATATTTTGGGATATTACAGGGATTTGGGATTTATTAAAAATTTACCCAGAATACAATATCGATCAAATGACCGCCTCCATTAAACACACAAAAAGCGGGCATTTTTCATTGTTGTTTGGGCATTTTTCATTGTATTTGACAACATTTCATGCATAATAGCAGCAATTTCCGCTGTGATGTTAGCTGTCAGTTCTTCAATGGTCTTCGGTTGGCTGGCACGATCCTTACTCTTCGAATATAGCCCAACAGAACAAAGTTAGAAGAAATTCGGCATTAATAAGGACACACAATTTCACGCAATTTCAACCCGCTGTTTAGCCGTAAATTGATCCATCATTAAAACGGCATAGACTGACGTTTCAGAATCATTGGTCGAAATCGACCGACAAATAGCGGAGTTATTTAACATTTAAATTGAATAAATCGTGATGGATCACCCTGTGTAATTTTGGTAACTTTAGCCAAAAAGCTAAGTCTGCAAGGAGTTTTGAATTGCACATATTCGATAAGCAAAATCAACGTAATCTACACAATACACACTACCGTCTGAACTCCAAGGCTTTCCACAGTGCACTGAGATGGCGTTTGGTCTGCACAAGAATCTGTCATTGTGCCCTGGTACAAATGTGACGTAACTGTCATTATTGTTTGATGGAAATGGTTGAAATGAAGCAACCGGTCTCCATGTACTGGAAGGTGACGGTTTAAAAATTCATGAAGAGTTCTTACATCGCAAATTGGAATACGCTCCACGAACACTCTACAATATCGTTCGCAAAAGCTACGACTTGATTGCGTTGCTGCGTAATGCATCCGATGCGAGTGAAGAATCCACATTTCTCCGAACCACGACGTTCGTTGTTGACAGATTCTAGAAATCAAAACCCAAATACAAAAATGGACCCTCTCCAATCTAAACGTTGTCCTTGATGGCCACCAGCAGCAGACATCGTTTTTCTGCCCACTCTGTCCGATCGGTGTCTGTGGTGCAGTCTTTGATGTCCTTTTTCGTCCTCGCCACAGCGCGAAAAGAGTGAGCGCACGGAATTTTCCACGCCACGAGAAACTGTCCTCAGAAGCGCAGGGGACATCCTTCGCTCGGTTCCGTCTAATTATGGAAAAACCGTATTTCCAATTATTTTGGGCTATCGTTCTCTCTCTCTCTCTCTGGATCTGAACACTTTTGTGGCTTCGAAAAGCGGGACGATAGCTGCGAGGTTGTTTGGTTTGGACTTTCGGTGGCTGAAAACGAGAATCGGGAGCTTTCGACGAATGATGCAAAACGCTCCGCCACCCTTCCAAAAAGTACACAGCGCGGCGTAGAACGATTTGCGCACCGGATTTGTAGGAAAAGCTAAAAATACGCCGCCGCGAACTTTTACGTAGGGCCCCCACGATCAACCGCCCGACCGACCGACCGCGACCCGGCGGCGGCTCGTGGGCGCCGCCAGAGTAAGTGGAAAACCTTCACCACCAGCAGCTTTTCGTGTTTTTTTGTTGGCCATTTTCCTCCTGTTTTTCGCTTCCTCCCCGTCACCGGAACACCGGCTCCCACACCGAATGCAAATAATGATTACGGTTGGTTACACACACCGTTGGGGCCGCCGCCACCCCACTAGCATCGGAGCCGGGTTTCGGAAGGATAGCTTTCTTTCGCCTCCGCCACAACCACCGCCCCGAATCGGAGCACTCGGGCGGCGGCGGCGCCTACGCACACTACGCAGCGGCCACCGGAGCCGAAGTCGAGACCCCTGGAAAGGTTGAAAATAATTTTACCTTAGAATAGTGCACCGAACAGAGAGAACGAACGAACGGCCGCACACACACACACACACACACACTCTGGAGGAGCTTTCCGAAGGACGGGCAAAGGAAGCCAGCCAGCAGCCCACCAGCCACAACCGAATATAGCACGGCAGCGGCAGCGCGCGCACGTGGGCTGGCTGACTGGCGTGTGGAGGTGGCTTTATCTACTACCGCCCACGCTTGTCGCTCGCTCTTGGCAGAAGAAAGTTCTATTGTCGACGCTTTTCACGTGCGCGGTTGGAACATGGAACCCACACCCAGCAGCAGCCCACGAGGCGCCCTCGTCGTCACCCACGTGCTGATAATGGCGAGTAAGCGAGACGGCTGCGCTGCTTGTGTGTGCGTGTGTGTGTGGGCAGTGTTTTCTTCGGCCAAAGACACACAGGAAAAAGAAGGTTTTCGCAGCGAATCGAACAGAATGTGTCAGCATCCGCTGTGGAACTGTGTGTGGATTCTAATGAGAGGCTGGCTGAGCACATTTTTGTGTATTTTTGTAGCTTCAACTGGACGCTGGGAATATTTTAAACAAATGGCCGGCCAAACACAATTCAGTATCTATTTGGGTCGTTAGTGACACGTCCGCATGCAACCAAGATTCACGTCTTCTATGCGTCATAGCATTTGTACAGGGTGAGTTAATTAACGTGTAATTTTTCATTTGGTTATAAAAAAACGGCTTTGCAAAGGATGCCGGAAAACACGGGACAGAAGACAGAATACTTAAGTTCAGAATACGTCTGATACGGACAACATCCAAAGATGGAGTGCGTGACCACGTTTATTCTATTTCCGTTGACAGATCAAATTTTGACTGTTCGCAGGGTTCGATCTTAGCGTACGTAAACACACATTTGACAGCAGGGTACGATCTTAGGGTACGTAAACACTATGCCGCGCTACAGGGTCTACAGCTTAATATTTGTCGATGCTTGTACTTTTATTTGAAAGGTGCATTCAAGACATTTTCCCAATTTTCTGGAACCAAAATTGTATTTTATACATAAATTTGGCGAATCTACCTTCCAAATAAGACTTCAAGGATTGAAAAATATTCAGCCGTTTTGGTTTTATAATCAAATGAAAATGTACATGGTAATTAGCTGATACATCGAAAACGTAAGGTTCCGTTTCGCTGTTGATCTTCTTATTCAAACAAAAACGTGAGCTAAGCTGAAAACGATTCGAACGACAACTTTCGCCAATTTTTTTGCAACATGTTCGACTGAGTGTCTTGACAAAAGAAGGATCAAATTTAGATAAAAAAGGATCAAACTAAATACTCCTTCATATTCTCTTTCATATTCTATATATCAGGTTGGGGAAAAAGTAATCGACGTTTTTCACGACAGATGCCTTTTGTGATCGATATCTCGTGAAGTATCGATCGTACAATTTTAAATTTAGGCTTGTTTTAAAGCTGATACTTCACACTTAAAAAGATGCTTTCACTATTTATTGTTTGTTCCATTCGTTTGTGAGTTATAGGGTGTAAACAATGGAAGTCACCAAAGAAAAAAATGGGTATATTTTACCATTTTTGTCCGATAAAGGTGAAAATTCATGCTAGGCCGCTGAAATTGTGCATGGTGCTTATGGTCTCGATACTTTAAAAGCTAGTAACGTTTAATTTTGGGTTCGTTGACCCGTTTCGGTTATTTTTTATGTTAAAGATGCATCTCGCACAGGCAGACCTGTCATCGAAAATGTCGATAAAATCACAGAAATAATCAAAGTTGGTCGGCATGTTAGTAGTCAGAGCATCGACCAGGACCTAAAGATTAACAATCAAATAGTTTTAAGCCATTTGCGCAAAGCTGGATCCACAAAGAAGCTCAATGTTTGGGCGCCACCATATTTACACCTAAAAACATGATGGCGCGAATTTCCATTTGCGCAATTTTGGCCAAACGGAATGAAATTGACACATTTCGTAAACGGATGGGTACTGGGGATGTTAAATGGGATACATACGACAATACTGTGTGAAAATGATCGTGGTCTAAGCGTGTTGAAGCAGCGTACAGGGTGGTCAAACCAGAACTTACAGCCAGTAAGGTTCTACTGGGTTTATGGTGGGACTTGAGAGGAACCGTTTATTGTGAGTTGCTTTCGTGTGGTCAAACATAAAATTCTGATCTCTATTGTCAATTACTGTACCGTTCGAAGCTAGCAATTGACCAGAAACGACCAGAATCGGTCATCGGAAGAGGTTTTGTGTTCCACCAGGACAACGAAATGTTACGGTCGTCTTTAATGACTCGTCAGAAAGTCCGGGAGCTTGATTGGGAAGTTTTAATGCATTCACCGTATAGTGCGGACCTTGTACTAAACAATTGACACTTTTTTACGCATTACAAAATTTCCTGAGTGATGAAAACCTGAGATCAAAAAAGAATTGTGAAAATGAATTGCTCGAGTTTTTTGCCAATAACGACTAAGCCTTTTGAAAGAGAGGTATTATGAAGGAAGTTTTTAAAAGGCAACAAATTTTCCAACAAAATGGTGCATATTTGACGCAAATCGGACAATTAAAAGTATCTTAAATAATGTTTTGAAGTTCGCGCAAAAAACGTCGATTTCTTTTTCCCCAACCTTATATTTATCTCCGATTTTCTTCTACCCTCCCGCAAGTTGCTTTGAGCTTTCAGATTGAAGTGGACAGAGAGACAGACCCTGGACGAGCAATTGGTCTTGTGAGTTCCCTATTTTCGCCAAATTTCAGATTGTTAAAATTTAATGCCAAAAGTGTCTCACGCTATTTTTGGAGGATGTCGAGTCATATACCCTTTCCTCAGAAGACGATCCGTTCTGTTTTTTTCCACGGCCTCGTGACGTCCTTCTACGTCCGGACAAGGTGAACCGATGGAAAAGTACCACCGGGGACCGTGTTACACTACCACCGCCGCAGAACCAGAATGCTGGTGATTGCAGCGGCCTTTTCCCACCGTGCTACCGGCTGCGTCCGTGCGCATGGAGACGCCCGGTCGTCCGGTGGCGTCAGAGTGGCTGCGTGCGCGTCAACACCTCCGGCTCCTGGCCCCCCACATGAGTGGGCGCCGCAGAATGCAGCACAACTCTCGCCGAATGCGTGGTCCGCACTCCATCAAAAAGGTTGATCCTTCCGTCGTGGGCAGCAAGCGGCACACTCGCCGCGCCAGAACCCAGAATAGCTTTTACGGGAAAAGGCTCCAGTCCGAACCACGCCGCCCGCGCAATTCTCAGGTTGTGGGTGTTTTTGTGGAGACCAAACATAACTTCTTATTCCTACTAATTTTTGGATCCGTTGGTAGCTCTCTCCGGGGCAGCAGCACCCGCAGGGCCCGTCCTTTCCAGATCCTCCTCCTTAATTATTACCACCGCCGGAGTGCGCCGAGTTTGCAAAAAAGTATCTAAATTCGTTACCCCCGCGATTAACACCCGATTGCTTTTGCGGCCGACAATGTTAAGGATTCCGAGCCGCGTCGCGTGGACTCCCTGTGTAAACCGCAATTTTCACTCCCATGTTCCGGGCCCCAAAATGTCCCCGATCTCTTTTATCGGCCCGGCAAAGATTCGGCGAAGAGTTTTGCGGTCGTGGAGTCTTGAAATCATTGGGCCTTCTTTGTGGCCTCGAGCGGCGGTTCGAGTTTGTCTAACCCACGCGCGCCATGTGCAGGACATTACATCCTTTCTGTCCGCCCGGCCCGCCCCGGCCTGGAAAGTGACATTAGCACACGACGACGGCGGAGAGCAGGTGGTTTGCGTGTCAAAAAGCACTAAAAAACAGACACTAAACCAACCGGAGCGCAGCAAGGGAGAGAGAGAGAGAGATGGTGGGACCACCACCGGATGTACGCGGGGTGGCGGCATGATGACGTCGGCCAGCAGAATCCTCGCTCTAGAACCGATTCTGTCTCGATCGAAGATACACACACACACACAGGGGCGACCGCGCGCGCGTGCCGGATGTTTCGCTTCATCCTGACGTCAGTCCGGTGGCTGGCTGTGGCTGGTGATGACGTAATTCTGGGGATGGGACGGCGCCCCTGTGTCAGTTGATTGAACCTGTTTCGACACGCACATAACATTAACTCCGCGCGCGCGATGGACGACGCGTGACGTGTGAGTGAGTGATCCCCGGAGCGCCCGGGAGACACTTTTCGTTCGGGTTTTATTGGTGGATTAGGTGGTTTCTTTGAAGAGTTTTAAGCCGACCGTTTTATGGTCGCCCTTTGACCGACATCTTTCTCAGTGAGAAGTAACTAGAGACGTTTCTCAGCCAACTTCAATTTCATCAGAGCAAATCAACCCGGTTTTTATCGGACAGATGGGGTTGAATCACATCACAAACGCTACAGGAGTAGGCTGGTGTTGCTTAATCGAGCTTGGCGCACCGCTGCACTAAATTTTTCCGCGGCCTTGCGCAACTAAACTAGGCATTACAATTAAAGTTTAAGCCATTTTTAACTATTTCCAGTAAGTTTTGCTTGTATATACCTGCAACTTCGTTCGCTAGGTTTTTTTAACAAAACAATTCCTGATGCATAAGAAGGTGCCTGGCCTCTATGTTGTTTATGAAATGGCCATATTGCCTTTATGCCTTTTCTATTGTGTTTAGATAAACTAAGTAAAATCTCTATCTTATATTCGAACAACCGAATGTACCCTTTGCAGGTAATAAGTATTTACCTCTTTCACAATATACGTTTGTATTGAATTCTACGTTGTGTAAATTTTATTTCTTTTCGATGTGCAGTATGTGGCTAACTGAATATGTGTTGCAATATGTGTTTTTTCTTGCATAAATGCAGGTTGCATTCCTTGAAGAATATTTTAATCACCATTAGCTGTTTAGAAGACACTTTCATTCCTACAATACATAGCAGTGACCTTAACATTAGTTCTATTTCATTATAGGCAGCGAAAAAACCATAAACCTAGTTTTCCTAATGTAGTTCAGGATTTTTTTTTTATCATGAAGGAAAACATCAATGACGATATCGCGATTGATCATGTATCGAATCATGTAGATAATACCGATTTAAGTTTGGATGAAGAAGTAGACTAATAAGTATTCTATCAAACGTTTAAATAACAGTTCATGGGTTGGATACTTTGGATGGTAATAATTACTTGTTTCCAAATTCCCACAAACGCAATGGGTAAAGCTCCTCGATCGTTTCATATCCTTTTTTACACATTATGTTTTCATAAGGCATTAGCTTTTTATCAGTAATTCGATATTTGCAGAAGATTATGCATTCAAAACATTTTGGTGTAATGCAGATTGCATAGCTCAGGCGTTAAAACACCTTAAAATAACGAAAAAAAAACCGAACGCGAACGTGTAATACACGTGAACGCGTGTATTACACATAAAAAGTTGAATTTAATCAAAACACATGCAAACAAAACAAAAAAGTTCGAAAAAGTCCATAGATTCTTCCTAAAAACAAATATGTCCGCCTTTTTTCCTACATATTCCCCACTGTGCGCTGTGTTTACTTGGATTGACAATGTTGTTAAACTCTGTTTACTGTTTTTGACATACCGACGACGTTGATCGAAGACAGTGTTTTCGTTGTCGTCGTGGCTTTCGAACGTTTCGAAGGTAAATTAAGTAAATACCTGATAATGCCTTTGCACTGTGTGTTAATGTATTGGTAACATCTCCAAGAGTTTCAGCCGAACTTCCGCCCAAGCGGGAATTGCGCATTCGTTGACGGATTCTACGACGATGTTCTTAAATGCGACGGAAGCGGCCGGACACAACTCAGCTCCTAATTCCTGTATTGAACATTCTGAATACTGTTTGCGTAATATTAATATAGGCAGCGAGGCACACACAACCCCAATATTAAGCAGTGCCGTGTGAGCCAGTGTCTTAATGCCATTTGACTTCCTTTCGTCTCGGTGGTGACCACTGAGGGGACCACAACGGCGACTGCTACGCACGCCCCAGACGACGACGACGACGACGAGGAGTTGTTGGAACGTCGCCGGGACACGGTCTGGAAAACATAATGAAAATTGGCCGTCTCCGTTGGGCCCGGGCCGGCAACCGACGTTACGGTTGGGTGCCGCCGCCCTAGCTTCGGACCCTCGTCCCCCGTTTAGGCGCGCTCTCAAGCATGCCAAAGACACAGTGCATTCATTTGCATTTCTTACGCGTGTATGCTAAAACCCTTCCCACCGGGTCTCTGCCTCTCTCTTTCGCGTGCGCCCGCGCGCGCGCTCGGTGGTCACATCCGGCTGGCTTGTGGGCTCCCGGATCAATGGAAAGTGGCCCAAGAGGAGCGCGAAACGGGGGCAAAACAAAAAGAAATTCATTGACTCGGGGTGTGTGAAGTATGCACCACCTCGCCGCGCGCCACCCGATGCACCGGAATGCGGACCCAGGACCCTTGTGGGGGGCGACCCGGCGCGCCCGTTCAGGCGAAAGATTCATTCACCGGGCAAAAAGGCATTGAGAAGAATTAAATGGCGGTCGCTGCCGCTGCTGGTGCTGCTGCTGCCATCTCGGGAAGAAGTCGAAACCCGTGAGTGGTGCAAGCGGGACTTGCGCAAACGACGGCAGACGGACGGAACGATGGACCGACCCGGGTCATGGTGGACTGAGAGGGGTTGCGATTTTACTGAATGAATCCCACGCAGCCCGGGTTTTGCAACCACCGGGAGGGAGCCTTCGGACATGCGCAGTCAGTCCCTCCTCACCGGGGTGGGGTGGGCGACACACACACACACACGCGGGGGGTTTATGTGCTCCGAACCGGGTTCCCAACTATTCTTCTAGGAACGCACGGGGAAACGCGGGAAACTGCGGCGGCTTGTGTTTGGAGAGCAGCGCATACCGCATATTTTTCTATGGTGTACCCACCCCCCAGAAACCCTCGGACCCTCGGGTTTCTTAGTTCCACCAACGCGGGAACACAGCGACACGAATTCTACGCGCGGAGTGAAACCAACCGCAATCGATTTTATTACATAGAGAGCGCGGCATGCAGCGAACATTCCAAGCCGGGCCGGGAGGAGAGCTCTCTTCCTCTCTCTCTCTCTCGCCCTCTCTCGCTCCCTTTCAAGTGGTGGAGGGAGGCGAAGCCAAAGTTATGAATGAATTACACCCACGCACCCGTCGGAGGCCGCGTGGGTCATCGATACTCGGAGCGAGCGAGATCGTAGATGGCTGGCTCTCATTTATGTTTGTTGGCTGTCAGGCGGGTTGACGGCGGTGACGGGTGGACCTTTCCTTATGTATCTTTCCTGTGGTGCTTAGTTTTCGCGCGTGGGGCGACCTCTCCGCTCTTGATTTAATTTCTTTCGCGTTTAATGTGGTCCCGCTTTTTACGGGGTTTCTGTTGCTTTTTTGCACCACGTCCCCACCGGCCGTCGTCGGCAGGCGTCCAGATAAGTGTTCACCCCAGACTGCCAATCAGCTCCATTGTGGATACTGACACAAGATGCCACTGGATGCCACCTATAAAATTTTTCTGAAACAAGTATAAGAAAGCATTTATAAGCTACTGAAGGGTTTTAGCAAATTCCGCCATAGAAATGCCCTTATTTTAACAACTTGTAGGCTTGCAGAGTAACTAATTGAAGCACTAGAATTGAACTGAAACTCAAGCACTATTTGTTGAAGAAGTTGTCCTTTTTGTTATGACTAATTTTTAAACAAAATAAGTTTAATGCTTTGACTGACATCGAGAAAGATGGTGAAACAACTCAGAAACTCCAAAGAAGTGTCCAGAATCTCATTCGTTTCGAGTTCATTTGAAAGGCGTTTCAAACACTCCTGGCCACGCACGTGTTCGCATATCGCTCCCCCAACCAAAGGTAGCTCTCGGACCGGTAACGGTCCTCTCCTGCGGTCCGCTGCTGTCTCTTTTGGTAAGCCGTTGTTGCCATCGTAGGAGGTTCGTGATGTTTACGTCGCCAACACCCACACGCCGCCAACGCCACACGACCCTGACGACGGCCGGCTAAAAGCCGGTCGCCACCTCTTAGCTCTAGGTGTTTCGCCGGAGCCGGTGTTTTCGCTTTGCAGCATCAACCTGATTGCTGGAAAGGGGTCTCTTCCACACACACAAACAAGCAGGCACCCCGCACAGATTACGAACCGGACCGGAAACCGCGTAGGAATGGCGTGGGCGCGCAGCACACCCGCTATATCCCGCAATCGGCGCTCTGGTCGGGGCGTCGAGAAAAAAATCGCCCGCACAAACACACACGCGCAGATTTTTCAGCTGACTCTGTTGGGGCGTTAAGTTTGCTCAAGAGAACCGCCTTAAATCGCAAGCAGATCCGGCCGGTGGACAAAAAATAATAATTCAACGACCACCACCACCACCAATTCCAAGTGCCGCCGCGCGCCGGTTTTTGGGTGTTTGGGAGAGGGCGTCGACACGTGGCGTGTGCATGGCATAATTTTGTGGTCCCCCTTCGGTGGTTGGGAAGAGCTTTTTTGCGAGAAATGTAACTTTATTTTCTGCTCCTGCCAGGCTTCGGTCGGTGGCCTTACAAAAATACAGCAACGTCTAAAGTGAAACATTAAATCAATGATCAACCTGCCAATCGGTAGCAAGAGAAATGAAGAGAGAGAGAGAGGGGCGATTCGTTGGAACCTATCCAATTTTTGGAACTACATAAGTTTTGCTGTTTTGGGGTACTTTAGTTTAGTCTTTGGTTCATGTTGATCGCTTGCCAAATATTCCGTTCATTGTTCATCACACTTGAGCTACTTTCGAACGCTTATACACTGGAATATAATTATTTTAGAACAACTAGCTGTTCCCCGCCAGCAGAATTTGGTTCGATTTGTTTGAAAACAACTCGAATTGTACTGAACTTTTTGTTTCGTTTGTAAGGGAGCCCCCCTTCCCGGGGGTGCGCAAGGGTCGCACTGTCCTGTCCGGTGTCGCAAAACTACGCTGTGAAAAATTTCACGCGGATTGGTTCAGTACTTTTGCAGAAGTAGTGAAACAGACGACGAACAAACAATTTCTAAAACAATCCGAAACCCGCCAAATTTAAAATTTGACCAGGGAAGCAGGAGCGACTGATAGGTAGCAGCAGTGACTTGCATGCAACATTTGGTTTCCAAAACTTGTACGCAATATTACAAGTAACATTGTATGGAAAAATTTCATAATAATGTTGCACGATACGACCAATCAATATTTTCGGCAATATTTCAATATTAGTCCGAGTGAAATATTTTGGTGCCATCTTCCCGTACAAATTTACAAGGAAAAATTTCAAACAATATTTTTTGGAATATTTCATTATTATCGCTTGCCATTTGCCGGTGCATGACTTGTGTACAAGTGCTTCACAAAAGATTACACACAACATTGCATGCAACTTTGCATACAAGTCAGTGGTGCTACCTATGAGTCGCTGCTGTTCCCCTAGTGTTTTTGCGGGCCCAGGCAATCGAATTTTTTTCGGGTCATCGTTTGGCCGGGGGACGGCGAAGTTTTGACGAATTTTCGAAGCGAATTTTTCCGATTAAAAAAAAATTACCACACGTTGGCAGCGTGTTATGGAAAACGCCTAAGACACTGGAATGGTTAAGAGGTGGCGCAGCATGCGAAAACCGGTGACCAATCAAATCGGGCGCTCCTTGCCGATGCGCCTTTAATTATCCAAAATTTCACCAACTAACCAACATTCTGCCAGACACTATTAACCTTAAGCATAGGAATCAGCATAGGAAAACATCCCCTCTCGGTCACGAAGACCATTCCGAAGACCTAGTGACACAACCGAGGCGCGTGCGATGTTTTCCCAGTTTCCCGATTGATTTGACAGCGAGGCAGTGAGAGAACCCGGTGAGGTAACGGTGTCTAAAACAGCAAACGTGTTACGTGTAGGTGTCGTCCTTCGGTCCGGCCTGTGTTCCGCCGGTCGGTCCCATTCACTACTGCCGGGGCCGCTGTCATCCGCCGCTTTATCTCGTAATTGAAAGCTAAACATAGTACTCGGGGGGGAAGAGCTGCTCGGGCTGACACCCACAGACCCAGCAGCACTGCTCCAGTGGCTCACCAGTGTGGTTGCGCCACACCAGCCGCCGCCGGGATGTGGAGGAATCAATCAATAAAGGCCGAAGCAGCAGTGGAGTTAGTGGTCGACGAACGGAGTGCTCTGCGGGATTCATTCTATAATTGGAATTTTATTTTAAACGCCCACAGAAGGCAGGCAGGCTCAGGCTATAAATGCATCCCAAAGGATGTTTTGGCCCGAACTCTGGCCAAAAAGGATACCCTCTCTCGTGTATTCTGCTCGGCCCCAACCACAGATAACTAAAAACCCTAAATAAAGTTTTGGAAATAACCCGGGGCGAGCCGAGTCTCACAAGAAAGGTCCTGCTGTGCGCCACCTACACGGAGCCGAGAGTAGAGTAGATGACCGACCAAAAAAATGTGCACTTCGTTCCGAATTTTCACAAACTCCTGTCCCGGCTCACGAATTCCCGATGCGATGAAAATAACCTCTCCTCCACACGCGGCCTTGATGTTCCTTTTTGCAGGCCGCGTGAAATTTTGTGAATGAACGCCGCAGTCGCCCGCTGCCCCTCTGCAGCGTGCCACAAGGACAAACATTAAAGGACAATATTCCGTAGTACCGGGGGAGACACACACACACAGTGTCTCCGGACGGAATCGGAGCCAAAAATCGATCGAAAGTTGGACTCGGGAACGGTGGAGCCAACGATTCTCGGCGAGAACGGCGCGGTGATGGCGATGGCGCCCCATTTGAAAGGTGTGCTGCGCCCCGTATGTGTGCGTGTCCAGGACCAGTTAGGGGATCATCTGTCCACGAACCGGAATTTTCCCCAAAAAACTTTGGTACCACAAAAGCGCCACTACCTAACGCGCGTTGTACATAGCAGCAGGCCATGGCTTTTGTCGGTGTGTATGTGCACTACAGAGTGAAAAGGCACGAGTGAGCGAAGAAGGAGCGTGATAGAGCAAGGATGTGGTGAGCTTTACAAATAGTGCTTTTACCTCACCACCACCACCACGAAAGCATGCCGATGGTGTGTTTGGTGAATGAATCCGTAGTGTCCTTCATTAGAATCCTTCTTTCTCTCTCTCACACATAAACGAACGCGAGCTTCCAGATTTAAAGTTCGATCGAACGACAGGAAGATTCCTTCCGGTCGATGGCGTGCCATGTTGCTATTGAATTATCATCCTTTTCTGTGGCCGGCACAGCACGGAATTCGTCGAAGCTTCCTTTCCCGTGAATAGGAGACGGAGAAGATGAAGATCGCAGTGTCTATTTCGGGACTTCGGCAGGACGCGTAAAATAGTGTACCGTGTTCCAGCCAGCCAGCCAGCATATAACGCTATTCCGTGCCGTTCCGTTAGTCCGTTGGTGTTGGTGTGATTCTTCGGTGTATTGTTGGGTCGCCAAAGTTCGATCATCGGAGCAGAAGAGAACACCCACGCATTTCGTTCTGGTCTGACCGCCCACACACCCCACACACTCCAACGGAGGCGGCCACGAGACTTTCGGTTTCTTTGCCGGGTCGGGCCGGGAGCGCAAGGCCACGCGCGCGTGTTGGGTGTAGTTTTTTTATGTTTTATGTCTCCTCTTGCCCCACAATTTCTCTCTCTTTCTCTCTTTCGGTCGCCGGGGGTCGGCTGCGTGGGTACCGGTTGCGGGGGATTATGTATGCGAATATTTATGTGCCGACGCGACGAGACTACTGACGACGACCGACCGACTCTGAGTGAGGAGCCGTGGCTCTGGCGTGGCACGCACGCTGCTCTCTCGAACGGTGGTCGGGAATTCGGTTCGGTGTCGGGGATGAAGGCGGCCACGAGTAAACTTTGTACACTCCATTTCTTTTTTCGTTCCCGCCATCGCCTACTATTGGAGACCCCTCGCCTAAGCAAAAGGACCGTCCGTTCGAATGGATGAATGAAAAAACGTACGCAGCCAGATTTGTAGCGAACGCGCGCTCCCCGAGTGCGTGTGTATGTGCGTTTATGTGCACGCCGCGCGGATTGAGTTGTAACCGTGCGCGGTGGGGACGGAGCGAGTGGGGCTCATACTAGGGGCGGGTGTGATTGTGGTGTGTCCGCAGGCACAAAGGAAAGGGGGGAGTACATTTCCTTCGATACGCTTCGATAGCCTCATTCAACAACATTATGTGTGCCAACCGCGGCCGGATAACGGATCTCTGTTTTTGAATGTGTATTTTCTTTCTCTTCCTTTCCCGGGCGCCCGCGCGTAGGAGGCTATGCAAACTTTCGTCAGTCATTTCCGGAATGGTGCGAGGATGAAGTCATCAATGCCAACCTGCAGACGGGATGTGCGGCCACGGAGCAACTGATGGGACTGAGGTAAGCTGACGACGCCACCGCCACTGGCCACCGCCGCTGGCCTTCCACTAAATTCTGATTCGTGTGGGCAAAAGAAACCACGTGGAGCCCTCTCCTTGAATTTAGGACCACAAAGCACTTGTGGTTTCGCAACTTCGGCTCAGATAGGAACGAAATGTAAAGAAAAAGAATCGGAGAAAAAGTAATCGTTTTTTGCGCGAATTTGAAAACTGTATTTAACAGGTTTCCAATGGTTCGATTTGCCTCGATACTGCCTCTCTTGTAGAAGGCTTGGCGTGGGGAAAAACTCGAGCAACCTTTTCATCATTCAGGAAATTTTGTAATGCGCGTGAAAGGTGTCAATCGCTTGGTGCAAGGTCCGGATTATACGGTGGATGCATTAAAACAACCCAACCAAGCTCCCGGACTTTCTGGCGAGTCACTAAAGACGTGTGTAACATTTCATTGTCCTGGATGGAACACAAAAAGTATTCTCTTGGCCGATTCTGGTCGATTCTGAACAATTGCTAGCTTCGAACGGTGCAGTAATTGACAATAGAGATCTGAATTTGGTGTTTGGCTACACGGAAGCAACTCATAATAAACGGTTCCTTTCAAGTCTCACCATAAACCCAGTAGAACCTTCCGTGAGTCCTGGTTTGACCACCGGTTAAGATGCTTCACCACGCGTAAACCACGAATATTTTATTATATTTTTTATACACAGTATTGTCATATTTATTCCATTCTTCATCCCCAGTACCCATTCGTTTAAGAAATAGGTCGATTTCATTCCGTTTGGCCAAAATTACGTACATGGAAGTTCGATGAATCACATTTTTTAGAGTTGATTGGTGTGCCACCGAAACAACGAGCTTCTTTGTGAATCCAGCTTTGCGTAAATGGCTTAAAACTGTTTGATGGTTAATTTTTAGCTCCTGGCCAAGGCTCTGATTACTAACATGCCGATCAACCTTGATTATTTCTGTGATTTTATCGACGTTTTCGACGACGGGCGTCCCTGTGCGGAGTGCATCTTTAACATAAAAAATAACTGAAACGGGTCAACGAAACCAAAATTGCACATTACTAGCTGTTAGAGTACCGGCACCACAAAGACCATGCACAATTTCAGCGGCCTAGCTTGAATTTTCGCCTTTGTCGGACAAAAACTGTAAAATATACCGCATTTTTGCTTAGTTGACCTCCATTCTCCCTGTAACCCGCAAACGAATGGAACAAACAAAAACCAATGAAAGCATTTTAGCAATCAAGCAAGCAAGTACAAAGTAACAACTTCAAAACGAGCCTAAACTTGAAACTGCACGAGATATCGATCACAAAAGGCATCTTTCGTGAAAAATGTCCGCTCAGTGTAGCTTCGAAACGAAAATAGAGCGCCGGAAATGGAGCCCCATTGGGCGCGCGTTACGCGTTACATCGTGCGTAACACACAAAGAGTTGCACAAGTAGGCTGATGGTCGTCGTCGCCTACTACTACGACCCAGCAGGACGCTGCTTCTTCTGCATTTTCGCCTACATTTCGCCCCACGGGGGGACATTCACGGCGCCCGGTGGGTTGCGGGGCAAACACACAGCGCGTGAGTGAAATCCATCAACCGGCAACCGCCAACAGACCGACCGACTGAGGTTATCGAAGTGTAATCGGCGCGCGTAGGGGTCGTGTTACGGGCTGCGTTCGTTGGCGCCCTTCACTGAGGTCGACAGCAGCAGCAGCAGCGCAGCAAGAGGTGGAGAAAGTGTGGGAGCAACATGAATTCTTTCATGAGACACCCCCCCGCACTGTGCCGCCCCCCGGCACTATTGCTTTCTCCCACACAGGCGCGTACTCCTGCGCTGCGCACACACACACACACGTTGCCATTCGGGTTTTCCGAGCAACTCGCCGCCATTCACGCTCTTCTGTTGCTTGCTCACTCGCACACCGAACTCTCTCTCTCTCGCTCTCTCGCGTTCCCGTGTCACACGCAGAGTCGGAAGTTCCGTTCCGCTGTTACTAAGCTCCCGTTGCCACTGCGGGTGTCTCTGGTGTGCTCTCCAGAGTCCGGTCAGTGTCGGGCCGTGTCAGTGTACGTTCGGCACGCCGCTGCACCGGAAGGTATAGTTTCGAACGCGAAGTAGCTCGAACTCTCGCCATATCGCGGAAAATCGTGTGCATATCACAGAATGGCCACATTCGGTGCTGATCTTTGAGTGCCGGAATAAGGCGGAAAAGAACGGGAAAATGTCCCGTACCAACCACCGCCGCCGTACATATCGTTCCGTCGTTTGTGATAACTTGGTGCTGCTGATATTTGCCGGTCGCCACCGGAGCTAGTGTCCCGTTTTGTTTGGTGTAAGGACAATCGACGACGAGGAGGAGAGTGTGTGCGTGTTTTTTGTGCGTGTTGGTTGCTGGCTGTCGGGGCGAGTGAAAATGTATCTGACAAGGAGGTGAGCACGCCGGCTCGGGTCAGGATGGCTACCAAGACCAAACACCGACCGTTCGACGGCTGATTTGGTGGTGGTTCCGGGATTAACACCTTTACTACAATTTAAATGTAAATTTGTATAAGCGAGCAATATGGTTTGTCGGCGGCGGTGTCTCTAGAAAGGGAAACGAGAAGATTGGTGCGTTGCCGCGCGTGTGTCCTGAATGAATCTATCCACGCCGCGGAGGGATGTAGTGTGTGGAGACGGTGCCACACTGCGGCATGCCATCCCAGCCGTCGCCGTAGTACCGCCGCACGAAGCAGCGGCCCCACCAACGGTACTGCTGCCGGGAGTTACATCGGCAGATCTCGTAACGTCGCTCGGCGCAACGGCCACACTGGCACCCGTCATCATTCGCCATCCACAGCCCTCGCCATCGGCAGCGGCAGCACGTGTTGGCAGTTTGTATAGCTTTCGGACCAGCCGAAGGTAATCCGTCGACGACGAGCGGCGTTAGAGAGCGAGAGCGAGAGAGCCGAGAGATGGATAGTAGCTGAGTTGCTTTATGTGTTCCGTGATGCCGTGCTCTGATGCTTATTGTTACTCTTTTCTGTTTGTGCCGGTTGCCGAATTAGAAGCAATAGTGGGGTTAAATTATTGTTGTATTTTCCATCCCGGGAAAAACGAGGGTTTTCCGTTGTTGAACCGTCTGGGAACGCACGCAGCCACATAGGGTGTGTGTCTTGGCTAGCGCTTGGCGGCTGCGTGCTTTCCACGTACGTACGTAGCCATAATGTGTTTAAAACGTTTCTTCTGTTTTCTTTCGGCAGATCCCTACGCATTTCGATCCCGTTCTCGGACTCGGCCTGCAGCAGCAGCACCGAGTCGTCGGATTGCGAAAGCACAACCAACTACCTGTCGGAGGCGGCGGTCAGCGTGGAACCGGTCGAGATACTGCCCGGCCTGTTCCTCGGCAACGCCTCGCACAGCGAGGACCTAAAGTCACTGAGAAAGTACAACATTAAAGTGAGTATTTGGAGCGACCACGGGGGACAGCACCACACGACGGGGTCTCTAATCTTTGTTTCGCTCCATTACAGTACATTCTGAACGTTACGCCCGATCTGCCGAATGTGTTCGAACGCGACGGCCAAATACGCTATCTCCAGATACCGATCACCGATCACTGGTCGCAGGCCGGCGAACTAGCCAATCACTTTCCGGACGCCATCAAGTTCATTGGTAAGTGTAACCGGCGTTGAACCGGGTATCCTTTGGGTGTCACTAATGGTGATTCTGTCCCGGTTTCCTCGGTTTTTGCAGATGAAGCCCGCTCGAACGGGTGCGGAGTGCTGGTGCACTGTTTGGCCGGCGTGTCACGCTCGGTGACCGTGACGCTCGCCTACCTAATGTTCGCCCGGACACTCTCGCTGAACGACGCGTTCCTGCTCGTCCGCTCGCGCAAACCGGACGTGTCGCCCAACTTCCACTTCATGCAGCAGCTGCACAGCTTCGAGCAGCAGCTCAACATTGACCCGACGCAGTCGGCCACCGCCAAGCAGCAGCTCTACTCGGCCTCTTCCCTCTCGTCGTGCTCTTCCTCTTCCGGTAGCGCTGCAGGTGGTGGCCACGGTGGCGGTGGCGGTGGTTCCTCCACCACACCATCATCGCTGGACGGTGGCGGTGGCAGTGGTGGCGGTGTGGTGTCCACCACTCCGTTCAGTGCCAGCTCGGTCGGTTCGTCCGGTTCGGCCGGATCGATCGGGATGGACTCGAGGCACCTGCAGCAGCACCATCCACATTCCCACAATCCAAAACAGCAGCAGCAGCAACAGCATTCCCACCATCACCACCACCATCATCAGCAGCAGCAGCTACACTCGCGGCACATGGTCAAGTACAACTGCACCTGCGTCGAGGTGGAGTGCAAGTGTACGCAGGCGGCCATCGATCTGCTCGGCCCGTTCACGACCGGCATCTCGCCCGACTCCGGCATCGAGTTTGACCGGTGGACACCGAGCAGTAACACGCCGAAATGAGATTCGGCCGCCGAGGGTGGGCGGTTCAGGCTGCCGGACCACTTCCTCCTTCCATCATCATCACCGGCCGATCATCACCACCGGAAAGTCGGTGACACCGGCAGCACCGACGGCGGCGGCGGCGGTAACGATCGGCACGATCTTCCACGGCCCCCTCTTCTCACGACGACGATTGCGGACACGACGGCCACCACCCAGTACGACACTGATGCAACGGATTAGAGCAAGAAAGAATCCTATTCATTGTTAATCGTGCGTGCGTGTGTGTCCTGTCCGATCACCACACACCACCACTTCCGAGAATGTAGTTCTCTTCCTGGCGAGTGCGCCGATTTTGCCAGGCTAAAAATTGGTGCCAAAATTGTCCTAATGACGCGCACACACACGTTTGACACACATTCGATCGAATCCAAGCAAGGGATCCAAGCAGCCATGCCTCATGCGCGCGATGGTTGTTGGTACGTTTCAATCGGTTTTTTCCAGTAGGCGACGTGCGTGTGAGTCGATTTCCGTTTTCATTGCTGTCCAAAAGAAGCCTTTGGAAGAGAAGAGAAGTACAGAGAGAAACAAATGGAAAAAGGTGAAGGGGACGATAAGTGAAACCCGAGCGGACGTTGGAAAGTTGTAAAGTTTGATATGAAGTAACGCAAACGTTTAATATAGAGTGTTGAAGCGGCACTGGGAAGTGAACAGTTTCGAAAGGGAAAAAGATTATATTAAGGATGTTAGACGCAAGCAAGAATTGCTAATTTGGAACGATAAGCCACACTAAAGATGAGCAGAGAAAGAGAGTGCGAGAGAGAGAGAGAGAGCAAAAGAAGAACCATTACACAGCTGCATTGTAGCGCGACAGATTGTAACACAAACTCGCACACAATTACACGACAGACACGCACACTCGTTCAGAGCACGAGTGTGCGATCAGAGAGAAAGACAGAGCAGAAGCACACATATAAATTGGCAAAGGAATTAACAATCGTGCGTTCGTATATATTACAAAATAATATATGATATGATATAGATACATATAGATATATATTTATGTTGACACGTCGTTATATTAATTAATGCATTAATTATTTCTTATTACATGTAGTTCGAAAGTGTAGTACTCTTGTTCACGCGCACACGTATACACGCACACACCGAAAGACACACACGGTTCGTGTTCTTTGAAGTTGAGAAAAGCAAGGGGACAATCCTTTTCACTGATTGTACCGCCCTTTGAGCCGCCGCCACACTTGGTGATCCCGGGTTGGAGTCTGAAGACGAACGGAAACGGAAACAACACATTAGTGCGTGGCATAATGGTGTCTTTCTTCCTTTTTTCTCGCTGTTTGTGATGTTTTCCCTGGCCCCGCGCACCCGATCGACGGGATGTGGGGCACACGACTCTCTGACGGTCATTCCTCATCTCTCAAGTTCCCCGTACTCCTCCTTGGCTCGTGGTGTGTAGCGTCCCATATCCCCCCCATATCACAATCCGCTTTGTGAGAACCGTGACCGGAAATGATGAAAACGGACGGACGGACAACTCGAAGCGCACAGAGAGCAAACACTAACGGGACAAACATCACCTTTGCCCTTCTGTCCGCGTGCGCGCACCCCATCCGAACGCGATTTGCCAATTACTAATCCAATTTTTATCCATTTTATGTCAAACGAGAGCGTTGTTAAGCGGGAAGGTGACAGAAAAACGCACAAAATTCATTTTGGAAAACACAAATTATAGAAACGCGACGCAAAAATGGGGAGAATCTTGGTCAGGTGTGAAACAAACATTCTGTACGATCGCAAGAGAGGCGAAGGATATGGTTTTGTATACTCGTGTATGTATGTGTTGCTGTGTGTATGGAGGAGGAAGCTTGACTGACAAACGGACATTGGATTAGGTGGATTGCATCCACAGGACGGACGTTCATCCTGCGATCATATTGCTCAGCTCCTTGTTATCGCTCTTTCTTGTCCTTGCCACTGTTACTCACGTTACTCAAACTTGTGTCTTTATCAAGGTTGCTGATGCCATTGTGATGAAAGATTATTTTTTAAATGCCTGCTTAACGAGCCCACAAGGACAGCGAAGAGTTTGCGCGTATAGGCGGCTTGAACAGGAAAGAGTGATCGATGGATCGGTTCTTAACGATCGCAGTACAATCCACCCATCAATCATCAAACCATCATCCTCGTGGGTGAAGGAGAAGAAACACAACTTGTCCTATACTTTTTTAGGGGCAACACAATGCAGAAACAAAAGTCTCAACAAAATAATTAGCACGCGACACAGGCGAACGGAAATGTGGAAATGCAGGAAGTGGACAACCATTTGACCATTTGACAAAACAAATGTGACGAAAAGAACTCACGCAACACAATTGATATTTATAATTGTCGGTTCACACCGAGCAGAGCCCCCGTTTCGGAAGAGGTCCTTCCTTCGTTCCTTCTCCTCCAGACGCGAAAAACACATTTTGAGCGAACTAAATTGAACAAAGAATGTGCGGATTGAGGATAGAGCGTGTGTAGTGGGATGATGAGTGTGTGCGGATGGTAGTAATTGCGCAAACCAGACAAACAAAAGCCAAACAAAAAAAGTAATAATAATATTAATAATAAAAATTAATAACACAACTCTTAAGAGCATGCCGTTTCCGTTACTTACTCAGTGTTCCTTTCGAAAGAAATCCTTGGTCCTCCTTGGTAATATCAGAGCAAATGACAAAAAACCCGGGTAAGGAAGTTTTCAACCACTAGGCTTTATTCGCTAAAACCAATCGACAGGCCGGACAAAATATCGGGAGACCGATTCCGATCGACGTCGAGCCAAAAAGTCCCGCAAAGTGCCGATTCGAACAAAACCCGATTTCTACCAGGGCACCATCCAAGCGTAGAAGGTAGCTCAAGAGCTCCCGATAACGGTGGTCGTTCCGGAGGAAGCCGCACCGAAAATCTCCTCCGCCAAGTGCAGAATCGGACAAAACCCGATTTTTACCAGGGCACCATCCAAGCCCAGCAGGTAGCCCGAGCGCTCGAGAAAACGGTTGGCGTGGCGCGAGTGGCTCCGCAATTATCAACAGTATGAAGTATTTTCAACACATTTGAAGTAAGAAACAACGAGAGCTATGGTTTATCGATTTATTATACCTCATTCGGATCGTAAAGAAAACACACACACACACACACACGGTGTGGGATTTAATTTTTAAATTAACTTTCATTAACTTCTCTTTTCGATAGTTTATTTCTTTTTCATTTTATAATTTTTTTGCTTTCTTTTTATTCCGTTTTATGTCAAAGTGATTTCTTTTTTTATCAATATTCGGGCCGTTAAACATACACACACACACTGCGCGCTCTCTCTCTCCCTCTCTCCCTGTCCTTTTTCGCTTGTTCGCTCTCTCGGCTTCTGTTGAGTGCGCGATCGCGATAGTATAGTGTGTTGTGCCGCCGTTTGATTTGATTCGTTTTTTGCGAGGCTGTGCCGTGGATAAAATGGTGTTGCCACGCGACCGACGTACGCGCGCGCGCGGCGGTTTGTTTTTTGTGTTTCCCCACAGTGGCAATTTTCAGCGGATGCTGCGCTTGGCGCATTTCAATTGTTTTACACGTTTTCGATAAATTACACCCCACCGCCGCCGCCCTATAAAACGCAAGGAAAAGCGCGCAGCGGAAACACACACCTTTTATCTACCACAACCTGATCATTTCTTTTGTCCAGTCCCGAGGCGAGGAGGCGGTGGTGTGCGCGCCTCTCGCCTGGGAGATGGTGTATTTTAGAGAAGCCGTCGTAAGTAGCAGAGTGTGAATGTTGTTCCTTAAACGCTACAGTTACTTTTTATACAGATATATCATTTGTCTCCAGAATTACTCACTGTCTCGCCTTAAAAGCTACTTTGTATTGATTCGTGTGTTAAATTAGCCTTTCTTGTCTACAACGTATGTATATCGTTACTCTTTTATAATGCAGATATAGAGAACTACAAAAATACAATTTACAAAACATAGTGTGTGACAAGTTTGCCTTTGTTGCGGGGTTAAAAAATCATCGTTTGCTTACACACTAATACAAATTTTAAAGTTCCAAGCACAAAGGGGATTTTCATTCTTATCTCTGTATGCATATATATATTAAACTATATGGTTCCTCTTTGCTACGCGGCTTAAACCTACTTATGTACAGTACATTGCAAAACTGTACGATTACAAAGAGCGATCGGCGAAATGAAACAGCAATGGTAAATCGAGAAACAAAAATGGTTTTTTTAGCGATCGATGCATTCTTTCCTTCTGTTTTAAACATCTCTCTTCCACGCGCCACGCTGCATCCGAGCCTTTCGACTTCCTTTCAAGTTTAGAGGCCTCCCCGTAGTTCGTTACCCTGTCACTAGGTTGCCTCACGGATGCAGGATGCATTTGCTCGGGTCGGTGTTTCTCTTTCCTCGGAAAGAAGCTCACCTACTGGGAAGCGGGTCACTGGTCGGGGGGGGGTCAGAGAGAGAAAGTAGTCTCTGCGAGCGGAAGCTGCAGCAGAATGAAAGGAATGTGGTGGTCGTGACGGAGAAGAAGTATGTACACTGGGTGGAGGCCGAAATGATACTCTCGGTTCGATAGCGATAGAGATTGAAAGGTTGAGTCAGGGCAGAAGAGATGATTTCACTAGGTCCGGGGGACTTATTCCGTAGTTTTGGGCGAAGAATAACCTAAAGTAGTTGGTTAAAATGAATATAACTACTAGAGCCCTCTACGTGGCCGTGTCGTGTTGCGGCCCCAGAACACTCGCTCACGCTCGCGTTGTGAAGATTATTATAAATAAATGTGCAAATAAGTAAAACTACAAACGTAATAAGTGTCCCTCTACCCCACACACGCTTTATACGCGCACGCAAAGATCGGGATGATCGCCGTCCGTCGTGCTTCCAGAGGACTCCCCAAACGCTAAATGGCTGTTATTTAAAGTGCAATCAATTCGTCAAATCACCGTTAAATAAAAGAGATAAATTATCGTTTAAACCAAAGCAAAAAAATTAAGACCTAAAAAGAAAGAGAGATTGGCCTGTTTCTCTTCTGTGGCGCCACCAGTGCCCTCGAGGGAAATCGGCCTCTAAATTCGGATTCGCATGATTCCTTCTCCCTTCCAGTTCCGCCGTTAGCTTCTCACGCGACGCATTTTCCCATTTTCCTCCGACTAGGGCTAGGGTGTGATGTGTTTTAATGGGGTCAGTAGTGCCCCAATCGGGTTTTTTTTAGCTTGGAGACCATCGTTTCGTAGCGCGCACTGTCGGGGTGGCGCGCTCCTCAGAGAGACAAGCGCGAAATTTGTTTCGTTTGTTTCTGTTTTCAACGCATCCCCGCTTCTTCGGTGTGCTCTTGTTCGCTTTTGTTTTATTAATAACTAGAATTAGAATTAATAATGAATTCTTTGCAGAAGTTTAATAAAAATTACTCGAATTTTACTTGGCTTTGCTGCTCCTTTGCAATCTCTTCTCCAGCACCTTCTTCTTCGCTGTTTTAAGCATTCTCCAGCGAGAGACCAAAGTGACACCTAATTAAATTCCTTTATGTCACCACACTTTGTCGCCGCAACCTTTTCCAGTTTGTACTTTGTACTACGTGTAATGTGTGTGTGTGTTGTGGGTGTAGGTTGGTCATCAATAATCTACCGGACCGGACTCTCGTGTAGCCACCACCGCGCGCGGTCGAAAGCTATGAAAGGAACTTTCCGTACACAATCAACCGCTGCACACGCCGTTCGTGGCGTGTGCACATCTTGGCCGCCCCCAAATTATGGGTTAGTTAGAAGATGGGGAAAGAAATGTATCTTCGCTTACAACGAAGACGGGTAAATGAAATAAAAAATGACACCCCCATTAGCCGGATTACATTCACTACGCGCCAGTACCAAAAATATGTGCCCTAAATGTGCCAGTTTAATAGAGTACAATACCGAGATAAACGAAACTGCGCCAAGGGGGTACGCGCAAGAGAATAGAAAGAATCTTCTCTGGACATCTCGAAGAAGATTTCGTCAAAGCAGAAACCGTCAGGAGAACCGAACTTTCCGTTTTCCGTGCCACTTGTATCCCGCGAGATCCGGTACCGACTTCTCATTCCGTCACCGCTCCGGTCCATGACGTTGTCGCGCCTTGGGTCTAGGGAAAGTATTTCAACGATTTCAATCGCTCCGCCGACATTCCTCCTTCGCTGCGCAATTCGGCCAACGTCGGAGTGGCACTGAAGGTAGTTGCTACGCGGAAGCAGAGACGGAATTGCGAAAGGTTAGAAAGGCTTCTTGCCCCGCCGGTTACCGGTGCTGCCAAAACTTACTTATTTCCTCCTTTGGCTCGTAGTGATGATGATGCAGATGGTGGTTGTGGTGGTGGTGATGGTGGTGGCGATGGTGCACATTGTTCGGGTGCTGTGGATCCGGCGAAGCGGCCCCACTGCTACTGCTGCTGCTCTCCTTTCCCGCCGGCAGCACCCCTCCTGACGACGACGTTCCGTTGCTCATTCCGATGCTGCCGCCGCCCCCGGAACTGGTGGCATTGTTGGTGCTGGTACTCGTGCTCGACGAGCCATTCGAGTTGTCGCCCCATTTATCGCCATCCTGAAGCTCCAGGTCCAGCTCCATGCTAAGCTCGCGGGTGAACGAACTAACCGTGGACGTTGGACTGCTGCCTACAGTTGCACCGCCCGGATCCTCCTTACGCTTTCGATTCGCCGACAACGTGGCCCGCGAGGATGCGGTCGAGATCGTAGTGTTGGTGGTTGTAGTACCGCCACTACTACTACTACTACTACTGGTGCTGCTAGCCGAACATATCGTAGACGACGTTGAAGAATCGCTGGACGTTTGCAGCTTCCGCTTCCGGTACTCCGTGATGGAGAGCTTCCGTTTCGGTGTGGCTGACACGGGAGAACCGCCAGCGGCAGCACCGTTCGCTTCACCGGCACCTCCAGCACCATTGGCAGCCGGCGTCAGTAACGCCGGGTTGAGCCGCGGGTCGGAGCTGGCGGTTTTGGTGAATATCTTCGGATAATGTCCCACCACCGTACCACCGACGATGGCGCAGGCTCCTGCTTCTGCAACGGACGAACCGCTGATCGCTGATGCCGCCGCCGCCGCACTTCCCAGCGGCGTTGGCGTTACGGTGGTTACGTCGCTGCCGGCAGCAACCCCCGAGAGAAGGGTCGATTTGCTCAGCAGGGGCGATGTGAGCGAGCCGAGTGTCGAGAAACTGGTCGGCCGATGCGCCGGATCGGTGGAGCGATGGGCCAACATTGTACGCTCGAGCAGGTTGGACACCTCCGATCGGTACTGATAGATGCCACCGGTAATGGAGGTGCCGGTGGGCGTTACCGAACCACCGGGAGCTCCCACACTGCCGCCCGGCGTCGTCGGGTAGTCAAGGAACGAGGACGAAACACTCCGGAGAAGGGGCGGTTGCTGCGGCTGATGATGCAGATGGTAGCCACCGAGGGTACTCAGATGGCTGCCCACCGTCGGTATCGGATCGGAGCGGAGCGACGAAAACGAACGTATCGGTTCGGCGCCGAACGTGGTGACCGACGGAACGATGCCCGGTGGTGCGCCGAGGAACTTGAGCGATCCCAGCAACGACGTGGCCGGCGTCAGGGTGCTTGTAGCCGCCAGAACCGACACCGACGACGGTGGGAGCGTCGCCTGTAAGACCGTCGGTATCGGATTGCCTGTCGACTCCAGCAGCGAGGACGCTGTTGTTGCCACGCCGCCGCCACCGGGTACTTCGGCTTCCCGATCACGATCGCTCTGCTGCAACGTCACGTTCACGGCGTCATCCTTTAGCGAGAGATCAAAGTTGAGCTTTACCTGCTTCTTGGCCGGTGGCTGACCACTGCCGCTGCGCTCCACGTTCGGTGGCGTCAAGCTGGGGCTCTTTTTCGATTTGCTGCGGTTGCGCGAGATCAAGTTCATAATGTTCTCGCTGTGGAACGATGCGATCACCTTCTGCAGATCTTCCATCTCGTTCTGTTCGGTGTTCGCCGTGATCACCGGAATCTGCTGCGGGGTCGGCCGTATCGGGGACGATGTGACCATCTTTCCGCCGCCCAGTTTTTCGACCATCTCCGGAAGCAGCTCCTCTTCCTTTTTGCCATTAACCACTCCGATCGGTTTGGTTGGCGGTTGCCAGTGGCCGGCCGGCCCATCGTGATGAACAGCGACCCCGGCAGCGCTAGAGCCAACGGTCACCACCGTCGTGATGGGCGAAGAGCTCGTCTCGGACATCATCTCGCGCATCTCCTGTTCGATGGATTGTACCCGCGACTTGCGCTTCCCTTGACCCTCTGGCGATCGCGCCCGCTGCGGAGCGTCGTCCTCGTCTTTGGCGCCGTCGTGCACGTCCTCTTCGACCCTACCCTCGTCCATGGCCGCCAGCTGTTCTTCGACCATCGTTTCGACCAGCTCGTCGAACGTGGACGACAGCGAGGCACAGATCGAGGTGTTGAGCTTGTCCGTCGACGAGGAATGTGCTACGTCTGCCGCGTCGTCCTCTTCCGCTTCGCAGTACTTGATCTCGTTTCGCTCATCATCCAGCAGCAGTGGCGTAATCCGCCGCCGCTGTCGCCGCCGCGGGTTCTCCCGATAGGTAACGACGTCCTTCTCGTCACCACTCATCAAAATGTCGTCCGCTCCCATTGGCGATAGCGGTTCGGGAGAAACCGATTCCAGTTCGTCTTCCAGCGCTTTCTCGGCGGCCGCTTTCTTCTGCTCCCCGTCCGGTTGCTGCCTTGCTTCGGCGTGTACCAACGCTTCGACCACCTGCTGGGTGATAGCCTCCAGCTCTTCGGGCCCTATCTCCTCCTGCTCGCTGACGACGTTAACCTCAGCCACTGGGTCCGACTCCTCCTGCAACTCGACCGCTGGCTCGTCACTGACAGTGGTTCCCCCGTCTTCCGACGTATCGTCCTGCTCCGGCTGTATTACTTCCTCCGTAGCAATGTACTTCTGGCTACCCTTACTGCGTGGAGTCGTCGGCGGTGTCACCGATGGCAGCGCACTGCTCGAAGGCGCTTCATCGTTCGTCGCTTGAGGCTGATCGTCGCAAGCATGAGGCGATTCTGCCTCCTGGTAATGCACGCTAGTGGTGGTGTCCGTTGCAGCAAAGTGCTCCTTTTCATCGGCCTCTATCGCCACCGCCGGTGACGATGGTTCCTCCGCGGTGGTGGTGGTGTCCATTGGCAGGTCAATCAGCGCCGGTTGGTCCGGTACAGTGGGCGCCGCCGCGTCAGAGGAGATCGTAACGGACACTGCCGTTGTTGGGGCAGTGTCCGTTTCGTACTGAATCGCGTCCGTCACTTCCAACGGGAGCACTGCGTGATGCGGCAGCGGCGGTGGTGGCAGATGGGGCCGGATTTGCTGCTGCAGCAGCGTATGGTGCTGTGGATGTTGAAGATGCTGCTGTAACGGGTGGTCATGATGGTGTGGATCGGAGGGTAAAGTGCTTTCGCTGCTCGTGGTCGTGGTCGCAGGAGTCGTGGCCGCAATCATCGGTGGCATCGGTCCAAGGTCGACAAAGTGCAACGGGGTCAGCATCTTGATCGGTCCCGTTGGCATCGCCGAGCGCGAAAGATCGATCGCCTGCTTCTCGGTTCGCTGATCCCAAAATCGGTTTTCGTTCGTCCCCCCGGTGGCCGTATTGTCACTGGTGCTGGATCCAAGCACCAAGTGGCCTCCGCTACTGTCGGACGGATAGGTTGAGGAGCCACCAAAGACTTGCTGCTGCTGTTGCTGCTGCTGCTGCTGCTGTTCATCCAGAATTCCGGTCACGTTGGAAGGGTTCTCTCGCACAACGCGCCGCTTTTTAAGGGGCGTCACGAAGCCATTCGGGGGTGGCGGAGAAGACGACGAAGACGAGGACGAGTGCAGTCCACCGCCGGTCGGGTGCTCATCCGTTTCCTCGGAGATTGCCTGCCGCAACCAGCGCTTCTTGACGGCCGCACTCTCCGTTGTTGCTCCGGAGCTCATGAAACTTCCGGTTGCGGTTCCGCTTTTATCACTTGCCGCTCCCGCACCATCACCAGACACTCCTGCGCCGATCATCGCCGATGACGATGATGGCCATTTGTTGCCATCCTGCTGCAACCTTTCCATCGAATGCGGAGAAGAGGTTTGCATGATAAACTCTTCGACTTTCTTCGCCGCGATCATTATGTTTCCGACACCACCGCTGGCCACCTCACTCGCACTGGCGGTGTTGCCAGTGTCCATCTGAACCCCTCCGTCGATGAGCGACAGGGGCGCCAACTTGTCGTCCACCGTCGAGATGTAGCCCGAATCCTGATCGACCGCGACCTGGGCCATGATCGGTGGTGGTACCACTGCCGTCGCCGTCGCTGATGATGATGCGGCCGCCGAGCTGAGCCACTCGCGGCTCATGCTCTTCTTGGTTTTGGCCTTGGTAGGATATTTGAAATCTTGCTGCTGCTGCTGCTGCTGCTGGGGATGCTCCGGACCCGGACTCGCCAGCGAATGCTCTTGATGGTGGGCCACAACCGGCGGCGAAGGAGCACCGGGAGGCACGGCCAGCGGTGAAGGAGAAGGCGAAGGAAGCAGATGATTCAGGTGATGATTGGCACGCACTGCTGCGGATGCATGCTCGAACGGGCCAACGGCCGCTTCGATGAGCATGCAAGCGGAACTAAGCAGCGGAAGATTGCTGCCGGTGCTATCCGTTCCGGCTTCGTCAACACCCGCCGCCGCCACTGGGATCCCAGTGGTTCCGGTGGAACCTTCCGCAACCGATGCTCCGACCGTCATATGGCTCGGACCGATGGCATCGCTGGCGGATTGCGAAAACGTTAGCAACAAGTCGGCGGCCTTATCGTAGTGCTGCTGCTGTCGGCGGTGGCCACCGGCATCTTCGTTGCGAAGCACCGGCGAGACGACCAAACCGTTGTCAACGCGCCCGGAAGATGGCTTACTGCTACCGGAGACTTTGGACTTGGATTTCGAACGGGCCGCGGCCAGCTTCTTGCGCCGTTGCTGCGTCGACGAAGCAAAGTGTTGGCTGACCGCTTTTTTGTTCTTCTTTTTCTTCGACCGCGCTGCCGTGGCCTTGCTGCTGAGGACGGCTTTTCGTCGGCTGCTCGCGGTGCTGCTGCTGCCACTGCCGGACGATGAGTGCTGGGAGTGGTGCAGGAGAAGCGTTGCATTGGCGCTCGACGACGAGGACACCGTCTCGAAGGCCCCCGCCGCCGTACCGGTCTCGCTGTTATCGTACGACAGCATTCCGGGCGCATACGAGGAGCCGCCTCCGATGCTTCCATCCATCGTGCCCTCATCGGACAGGTTACTGCCACCGCTCGCGTTCGTGGCGGTGTTGGACGTGGAAATACTGCGCCGTTTACCTCCGGTGCCAACGCACGCGCCACCGCTGTCTACGCTGCCACCGCTGCGTCGCTGCTCCTTCAGCTCCTGTTTGCGCTGCTGCGACTGTTCCATCTTGGCGAATGCCTTCACGATCGCTTCCATCTTGCGCTCCTCGCGCGTCAACTTGCGGCTCGGCTTTTCGGACTTTTCCGGCTTCTTCTTTTCACTCCTCCCGGAACCGAAACCACCTTCGGCACTGCCTCTCCGCCGGCTCTTGTTGCTGCCGCTGGCCCCGTGGAGGTGTTGTGCTCCGCCGCCACCGAACAGGTGATGCTGCGGTGACGTTAACCGTTTCAGGGGTGAAGACGTCGTGAGTGGGCCGTGGGCCTCCGCCGTGAGCGAACAGTCCGCGGTGTGTTTCCTTTCCAATGGCACCAATGGCGGGGAAGGTAGTTCCTCTTTGACGCTGTCCGCAGGCGTTAGCGAGGGCAACAGTAAGAGCGCGTCCTTCGCGACATCGAATGCCTCGGTGGTGATGGTGGCCGAGGACTCTTCTTTTACCACCGTCGGCTCTTTGTGCTCCTCCGGTTTAATACCGGCTTCCAACTTGGGCGCACCTTCTTGCTCCTTGCGCTCTTGTTGGTCGTGTTCCTGTTTTACCGTCGACCCGCCGCTTGTCGGTCCTTCCGATGGTGGGCCATTGTTCAGTGGTTCCACTTTTGCCTGCAGAATGCCACCGTCCGCGCCCTTTAGAACCGCCGTCCCTAGCCCTGATGGTGGGGGCGCTGGTGGTCGTGTGGGCGACAGTAGTAGAGAAATGGGCGATGCACGCGGTTGTGCCTTGATCGGTGATGCCGGTGGCGAGGGTTTGATCTGGATCTTGAGCACATCCTCGAGAATCTGTTGCTGGTGCAGCTGCTGTTGCTGCTGGATCAGCTCCAAGCGGGTCCCGTGCTCGAACGATTCGACCAGATTCCCCCGTGCGCCACCAGAAGTCGCCATTGCCAGCAGGGCAGCGGCAGCCGCATCTGGCGGACCCGCCAGTTGCAGCTGTTTAATGGGCGAGGGGGACAGCTGCTGCGGTGGATGGTTCGCGTAGAGGTGCTGCTGATGGTGCGGTAAGGTCAGTGGTTGCGGCACGCCTGCTGGTAATGGCACTGCGACGGGAAGGTGTCCAGGTGGCGTTGCCCCGGGAAGGGGCACCGCGAGGGACATCGGCGTCAGCAACGGTTGTGGCGATCGAAGCGGGGACGATTTGATGTCGTACATATGGTACGGTGAAGAGCCGGCTGCTGCTGGTGGTGCGAGTGGACTTCCTGCCGCAGGGAGATGCTGGGGAGAACCCATCAATCCGCCCCCGTAGAGGTAAGGACTACCACCCGTCGCCAGGATCGGAGAAGCCGCAGACAGTCGCGTTGTTGCAAGCTGCGAATGCTGCTGCTGTTGCTGTTCGTGTTGTTGTTGGAGTAGTTGCTGTAACTGCGCCGGAGGCATCATCGGTGGTACCGGGTGACCCAGCGGTGATCCCATAAAACCCGAAACATTCGGTGAAGCGGCACCACCGATCATCGGCATCGGCTGGCTGCCGTAGAGACCTTCCAAGCCACTTTCTCCGCCACTGGTCGACAGCGACCGATGCCGTTCTCCGATATCCGGGGCCATCGATCCACCAGCGTTCACCGAACGACTAGCACTATTATTGCGTGCCTTCTTCGAACCCGACCTCTTGCCCGGTGGCTGCCCTCCGGCCATTGCTCCGGCCGTGTTGGCTGCATCGAAATGATTGCCGCGCTTCGAACCCGCACCACTCGGCCGACCGACCATCGCTTTCCCTTGCGGCGCCGCCGCAGTGGCTATTGAAACTGGCCCATTATTACAAACTCCGATGCTGCCAGGGGCCACTGCAGTGCCACCTGTGCCTGTAGTCCCCGCTGGCTCATTTAGTTGCGCCGAATAGGCACAGTCCTTGATCAGTCCACAGGCGCACACGTTCGTGACGGTCGTGTGCGTCAGGATAACGACACCGCCCATCCGCCGAATCAACTGCTCATCGTGCCGGATCGTGATCTCCGTGTTGGACTTGATGTTGGTAGTGGCCACGAGGTACAGATGCACCACGCCCTTCTCGACGCTGTGCTGCAGCTCGGCATTCGGGCGGCACGAGCGTCGCACGAAGCGCGCATCGTTCCCGTAGGTGCGCGTGTCGACACACAGCTCCAGTCCACAGCTGGCAGCTCCGGCACTGCCGAGACCCACCACCGATGGTAGCTGGTAGAGGAAGAGGAACGGGCCGGCATTCTTGTTCTGGCTCAGTTTCCCGTTGGCGGCCATATTGAACAGCGACTGGAGCTGCTTGTGTTGACTCGTCAGCATATATTTGCCGCGCACCTCGATGATCGGAGTTCGCGGCTCGATATCGCTTGTGCCGATCAAGATTTTGCCGCCGGCGTGCGGAACGGTCGTACAACGGGGCGGAAGCGAACCCGTCCCCGGAACCACCAACAGCCGGTCGTCGGTTAGGAGTGGATTTTGCTGCGATTGCTGCTTGGCAAACGCCTGCAGCCGGGCCCGTAACTCGGGCGAGTAGTGGTTCGTCGTGGCCCATTCGTAGCTGTCGATCCAGGTGCGAATCATGTTCGTCAGCTTCTCCGTGCTCTGCTCGGCACTTTTCGATTTCTTCTTCGATGGCTTGGCCGTCGCTCCTGCGGCGGCCCCGGGTGCTGCTGCGTTGTTTCGTAGCTCCTTGCGCTTGTTATTGTTGTGACGATTGAGTGCCGCTTCTGCTTTCTTGCTTAACTTTTTCATTACGGTGCCCACGAACGGAGTACTGGTTCCGGGCCCGGTAACTGAAACACCAGCACCACCACTACTGCTATCACAGTGCATCGGAACGGAGGATAAGGGACCACTGGCGAGCACCGATGGGCCGACTGCACCACCTCCCATTGTCATGAGCGTCATCGGTGAAAGGCCGCTCCCGTGAACGGAACTATCCGCTACGCTGGCTCCGAACGATGTAGACAATAATGCGCTATTACCACCAACGCTGTTCGCGTATTCTGGGTTCTGTGAAGAAAGCACCGCCGAGGCGGACATCCCGCAAGATGATCCCACAATACCACCGATCGCCAAGGATGACGTAGACGAAATGCTGTCCGATTTTTTGCGCGATCCACTGGTGGTACGGGATTTCTTCGTTCCCTTCGCTGGCTGGTGGTGGGCTTGGAAGTGCGCCTGATAGGCACCACCCGCCACCGGGTGCCCATGGGTGCCGTCGTTGTAGAACTGGTACGAAAGCTGTCCTTTGCCGCCGGCGGCCGTTGCTGACACTGTCGGTGGCATAAGATGGGTAAGTTGCGTGCTTGAGGACACGACACTGCCATCGGCACCACACCCGCCGCCCAGACTGCCGGCGATCGTTGAGGACGAAGACGCAGCCGCGGCCGCGGCCGTCGAGGGTACATTGTTGTTCGCCAGGAAGACATTTTGCTCTTTGCGTTTGTGCTGCTGCAGCTGACGGGCGCGAACTTTATCCACCTTTCGCGGTTGACACAGCTCACAGTTGTACTCGTCCGGAATGTTTAACCGATCGATTCCCATGCAATCCACGTGTTGCCAGGCGCTAGAGTGAGAACGAGCAAAATGTTGGGTTGGCAACAGGAAAACCGATGGGCAAGGTGGCCATCAGGATACTTACGAGCATTTATCACAGCATATCATGTAGCCATCGTCGTGCGTCAGATCGCAGATGCAGCGCGTTACTGAATCGTCCTCCCCTTCGCACTCGGGCGCCGTGTCCGTTTCCTCTCCCAGATCGTTATCGAGCCCGGTCCGGGAACCGTTGCTAACTACCGACTGCGCATCGTCATCCGGGGCTCCGGGGCGTGTCGTAGAGAGGCCACCCTTCGCTTGGTACAGATACTCAAACATGACCCCCGTCGATGCTCCTCCGGTCGCTGGACTGGCACTGGCACTGCTTGCGGAGGTGGCCTTTGCTAGCTGCGCCAATGGAATCGAAGACGATTGCGCCATCGGCGACACAAGTGCATTGGCAGCCGAAACCACGGCGGCGGCTGCGGACGGCGTAGCTGGCGGGTTCATTGCCTGCTGCTGCTGCTGCTGGCCAGAGGAATGTAGTTGCTGCGATGAGGAGGAGGATCCAGGAGCCACTATCGTCGACAGAACACTCGCCGCCGTCATCGTCGTTGGCTGATCGCGCGTGGAATGCAACGACGACGCTATACAGTACGTGTGATCTTGCATGATCGCCTGCAGCAAGGCGAAACGCCCGCAGGAGGGATCGACCGGTGCCGGACGCACCTCGACACTGTTCACCTCATCGTCATCGCGCCCGGAATAGTGTGAGCCGGAGGCATAGCCATCGTTTTTCAGCGGAATACTATCGGCATACATACTGACCGTTCCGTCGATGGATCCGCTAGAAAGGGTGACAAAAAAAAGGAGGTTGAAAGTAAGTGACTGTTTCTGTTGAACGAGAATGGTTTGACATCTTTGTCCCGTAAACTTACCTTACTCGACGCCCATCCAGGGAATCGCCGCTCCTACCAGCAGCCGGGAAACTGCTGCTCGCCGGTGTTGCCGGCGACGGTGCCTCGAACGAGTGCTGGCGGCCGTAGGAAATGGTTGCCGCCTTCGCCGCACTGCTGTCGATGGATTTTTTCGACAAATTCTGCAGAATCCGGGCCGTTAGCGTCTCATCGGACTGCAGTTGCTGTTGTCCGTTGAAGTAGGAGGAAGCGGTAGTATCACCAGCACCACTCGTGTCGCTCGCTAATTGCTGCTGATGCTGCTGTGAAACTCTCGATGGCGAAGAAGCGTACACGTAACGGGCGTGTTGCTGCTGCTGGTAAGGCGGAGAAACGGCATGATTGACCATCGCCAGTGGTGGTTGGTGATCGGCACCAGCACTCAACTGATGCTGATCCAGTGCCACATAGTTGCACGGAGCCATAGTTGGGACCGCCGCCGCCGCTAGCTGATACTGGCCACTGTTGTTTCGCCCTCTACCGGAACCGAACGTTGTGGGAAGTTTTGTGGTTGCTTTCGTGGATGAAGTGACCACCGAGCCACCGCCATAGGTTGATATTACGCTCGTGAAGATGTTGGCGCTGTTGCCAGAGCCAGTCCCTTTGGGCGCGCCACTTTTGGCGATAGTTTCGGGCTGCTGATCGAACGCACCGACCGTGGCCGCTGCCGTGTAGAGATTGCTGAGCCCCTTATGGCCTTGGGTGGTCAACGTGGTGGTACCGAGTGACACCGGCGAAGAACCTACGGGCTGAAAGCTTGATAACGAAGTCGGAGTATTGAAGCGGCCACCGGAGATTTTCCCCACAATTGTCGTCGTCGTTGTTGCACCGCCACCGGACGAAAGTATTATGGGCACTCCCGTGGCGGTGTGCGGTTGCTGCTGTAACACGATCTGGGTGCTGCCGGCGGCGGCGGCGGCGGAATTCATTGCATTGCCGGATGTGCCCATCATCAGCGGAACGCCCCCCACGCCAACGGCCATTCCGCCCGGTGAATGCGTCCGAGAGTGGGGCGATGGCGAGGCAGGCGATGACGCGGCCCCGGAGCACCCGGACTGATGATGCTGCTGCTGCTGCTGGTGCTGATGCATTTGGATCAGTTGACTTTTTGTCGTTTTCAGCATATTTCCGGTTCCCCCGGTGGTCGTTAGTTTTGCCAAACCGACACCGTGCAAGGCACTGGCCGAAAGTTTAACACTCGTGACGGGCGAAGAGGAACTGGCCATCACCAGATTTCCTGGCTGCTGCTGCTGCTGTACGAAGGATGGTGACGATGTCACCATCATCGTCGTTTGCTGCTGCTGTTGGATGGCATTCGGATGGTGAAAGCTGACGGATTGTGCCGGCGAGGTCGTGTAGATGGACGAGGTCGTCACCGAGCCGTGCGGCTGCAAGGAACCGCCGTTGGTCGCAACGACCGCCAAACCGCCACTTTTCATGTACAACGTTGAGGCGTTGCTCGTGGTGAGCGTTATGTTGCCACCCTTCGCCCCACCGCCACTCCGGACCGCTTTCAAACTCACATTGACCGTTCCTCCGGTGCCGGTGCTTCCTGCAGCGGGTTGCAGCGAGTGTTGCCCTTTGCCGATCGTGACTGTCCCGGGTGGCTTGGCCGCCGTGTTGCTCAACAACGCCGCTCCCGTTCCCGTTTGCTGCATCAGTTTTAGTGACGCATTTTGACCCACCTTACCCTTGCTCGCTATTGGAATCGGTTTGACGTGCGTCGAAAGGACATTCTTTATCTCCAGCATCCCACCGACGGCCAGCGCATTACCGCCCGTATCCTGGACGGTCGTGTACTGGGCATGCTGCTGCTGCTGTGGTTGCTGTACTATTCGACCACCACCGTTGCTCAGCGAGTTACTAGCACCGGCCATGTTTGCCCCACTGTTGGGCATCCGTGTCACGAGCTGAATGTTCCGCGGAACGGTCAGCTTGTGCACCATCGTCGCCGAGCCGGCCGAGCCACCGATCACAGTACCGGCGGACGAAACGACCGGCGTGCTAATAGTGGCCGGCAACATATGATGATGGTGCTGCTGCTGCTGCTGATGGTGATGGTGCGTTTGGTTGTTGATGGTTTTCACGTTCGAGATCGGCACGCCGATCAGTTTGCTGGCATTCAGCTTGGCACCGGTCGACGTGAGAACGTTAAAGTTCTTCCCGCTCCCATCGATGTAGTTGAACGTTTGCTGCTTCTGCTGCTGTGCGGACACGGTTTGAAACGTTTGCTGGTGTCCGCCCGGCTGGTGGGCACCACTTTTCGACACAAGCGTCACGTTGCCCAACATCTGCACACGGGATCCGACACTGCCACCGACACCGGTGGACACCAGCGGAATGTCCGCGTGCACCGGTGCACCACCCGGTGTCTGCTGCTGCTGCTGCTGCTGCTGTGCAGCAGCTAGTTGCATGTTGATGCTGTTGCTCATTTGTCCACTGTTACTAACACTACTACTTATGACACTATTGCTATTGCCACCGGTGTTGCTGCTAAAACTAGTATTGCTCCCGTTGCCAGTAAGGGACGCGACGGACGTTGCAGTAGTTGCTGCCGTCGTTCCATAGCTTATCAGATTCGAATATTGAACGGCGCACTCGCGCAGCTTGAGCGCATTGGCGGCATTCGAAAGTTGCTGCAGGCCCGCGGCCGCCGTCACCACGTCGCTACTGTCGAGCAAATGGTGGTGCTGGTGGTGGTGGTTGTTGTGCTGATGATGCGACGCCTGATGATGGATGCTACCGGAGCCTTCCAGGATCAAAACGTTCGCGGGCGTTGAAACGGTACCACCGCCACTCACAATACTGCCGCCGCCGTTACTATTGCTACTGTTGGATTCTGTCGTCGTTGTGCCGCTCTTGAATGTGGTGCTACTGTTCATGGAAGCTGCAGACATGTTGTGTTGTGGTAGAAGGTTTGGACACAAATTGCTGTAGCGCTCGTTGTCGTTGGCTTACTCTGATCGATCTCTCACATTCGCACACAGTCGCCGACCGAAGGATATTCCCGAAAGGGGTCTAGAAAAGAAAACCTCGTACGGTTCACACACTGGCGGCCAGATATACTCACTGAACACTTGCGATGTATGTGCACCGCCGTCGCCGACGAGCTTCAGTTTTTAGGTGTGTCAATTTTCTTGTGCACTCTCTATAACGGAAAGATTAACTAACAAACACTGACCGCGGAGACTATCCATTACAGAGTACCGCTCCTCACAACACTATCGGCAGACCAGGGATGCTTGTGTACGGTCACAGCGAGACAACGGGATGCAATCACGGGTGTGACGAGAACTGAAACGACGATCCTGCCGTGGATATAATTGAAACGAATCACTGCTGGTTGGGTGCGATGTGTTCGCTTTCGATTTGCAGCAGCAGTGCTCCTGTTCGCCGCCAACGGCCAATGGTAACGCTGATGATGATGGTGATGCTGTTGCTACGGATACTGCTTCTGTTGTTACCGCCGCCACTACTACGGCTGGTGGATCGCCGACACTACGAATAATATCGATATGGCCTTCGTTAACGTCCGATAGTGCTGGCAGCGTGAAGGCCATGTCAGAACGGTTCATAGCAACGAGCAAGTTTCCTGCAACAGAGAGACAATGTGTTAGAGAAAGGAGCGTTAAACAATTGCATCCACGGAAATTTCTTTTACAACAAGAGAAGTGCGGCAACTTTGCGTGAACAAAAAAAATCTATCAATTTATCGATCATGCCCCCGGTGCAAAAGGTACTCCCGTCACTCAACGAATCACACAAAAAAAGCGATAAAAGCGTCTTGTTGGTTGCGTGAAAGGCAACACAAAACGCGTTGCCGATGAAGAAAGAAACTGGAAGTGAACAGTAAACATGCGCACTTGTCTTTTACCCCCTATGTGTATATGCTCAAGGCCGGGCATGATCAGTGGCGGTGGAAAGGAGCGCAACTTTTTTATCGACATTTCCGTAAACGACTCGTACACACTGCAAGCTCATCTAAACGAAAGAGATACGATCTTGCGTTTATTTTGAAATGCCTATAAAGCAATGATTTAATTTCATGTTTTTTCTATGGACGATTAAAATAATATTAGCACCAACAGCATTAGTCTTCAAAGCCATCCGGCAATTTAGGTTGGACAATATTCCGTCAGCCTACTGCGTCATACAAAAAGGCATCCACAAACCAAGCGGAGAAGCGACTCCCACCAAAGCAAACAAAAGCAGCTTCTGCTACTATTGCTGCTGTATTCGCTACATGTCTCTCGGAACCTTCAACTTCTATACCATAAACGAACGGAATTTATCTGCTAAACTCTACCACCCAACCAAACACCCACACCAGTGCAAAAGGGCATCGAGAGAAGCGAAAGCAATCAATACCAAAACCGAGAACGGCAGAGAACACTGCAACACCAACACACCGAGGACTAGCCGTGTGTTCCATTGCGTGTGCGCAATTGCATTCAATTCTGGTTCAACAAAGCGAACACACATGCAATCTATACGCACGGGTCCTACCCACACATACACAATCACTAAAAAGTGTGAGTCAAAAGGAAGCGTCGAGAGTGCGCACAATGGAAACAGCTTGACGTTTTCCTATCTTCTCTCTTATTATTTCACGCACACTCACTAAATGCGTCCTCTTCCTTTCACTCATAGTAAAAAGCTAGTAAACTCAGTGTGTTTGTATTTTTTTAAACGAATTAAACGAATAGGTCGAATTTATGACACAAATTAGTAGTAAAAAAAATAATCTCACAAACACACAAACGCAGCAAAGTGTCATGGCGATGATTCCATGAGCGCGTTCACATTCCACAGGGGATAGTATGAATTGTTCGCTCCCTCTCTCAATTCCACACTCGCTACGACACATTCTGACACATTCACATAGTTCTCACACAGCCTGACACTATTCTCCCTCTCTTAAATTTACTCACTCACATCGCATGTGTGCGTGTGTTCGTTCTCTTCGCACAAAACAAAAAACAAATATGGCGGCATTGATATTTTGCGTTGCACATTTCAACCATGCCGCGAGAGCTTCAGCTTGGCCGGCGGATAAGGAATGGGTTGCCACAACTAGCCACATTTGCTCGCATTGCAATTAGTGCACCAGGACGATCCTTAAAAAACATAACCTTACACGCTTCCAATAAAAAGCATCAATAATAATGACTTCTTCTTCCTGTTCCCATTTTCCACACACTAGAGTGTCTGCCGCGACACACATCTACACTCTCACCCATTGCGCGCACACGGCCGCAACAACCACCGTCGTCGTCACGTATGCCGAGCGAAAGCAAAGAACGGATATTTGTGGAAAGATAAAATGGCTCACTAGCACATTTTTTCGGAGTCTGCCGCATTTTTGTACCTTCTGCACTCGTCCTAAGCACACACATCCCGACTCCAGTGGCCGCGCGTCACCGGCAATCGCGATGATCGGCTACAGTTATTCAACGTGCCCGGAACGCTATGAAAAGCTGGTGGTGCTTGATTTTGTACCACCTTTGTCAACCATAACCAAACAAAGTGTTCACGTTTTCGGTTCAACGGATTGCAACTGACGCAATGGTGCTTCATGCTGGACGCGGTCTGCAGCATTGGGGATGTTGTTCCTACACTCAATTGCTGAGGAAACACACTTTCCTCACTAGGTGGGTTTGTGATGTGGTTTGATTGATAGACCGAAATCGAAGATCACACACAGCACAGCGGAACTTGCACACACATACACACACGCAAACACACACCTGCGTACCAGCGCGTTCGCATTCCAATGCTTTATCACCACTACGAGGAAAAAAGTGCATCGCCTCAGTAAACAACGCATTTATTGCAAAACCCAACTTCTCGAGATCTTCTCAACAGTTCGCAAGTTGTTTGGCACGAGCAGAAGCAACTCTGAATAAAGATGGCGCGGTAACTTTATAATAGTTTCCTGTTTGATTTTAGGAGACATTATGATTGCCGAGAATCCATCATACAAAGTTTCTGGGGCTACCGAAGGAATTCATCGCAAAAACTGCACCTAAATAAGCTAGCATAAGCGTCGAAAGTCAGCGTAAGCGCGAGCGTCTATTCTTCTATTTCTACTTGCCCAAACGGACGGAGCACGTTGTTTTTCGAGCCAGAAATGACAGCAAGTTTTGCTTCCGTTTACAACCAGCAATAGTGTGCTCCGGCGCTTCAAATACGGTCTGACATTTTACTGCATAAGACCATTTGAGGCTATAATACTAAGAGCGTTTGTGCAAAACGGTAACCATAGCAACTGTAGCCTCGGTAAATTTCAACTGAAACATTACCTCACAAAAATACCAAAAAGATTACGTTTGTTTTGCAAAAATGCACCAAGTTCCACCACCAACGGTATCAACCCGGCTTGTTTACAGAAACACAGCACATATTCGCACTTAAAATATATGTGTGTGGCGCAACCCGAAAAATATCACTTAAAACCAAAGAGAACATTCCGGTGCGTCGCAGAGGATCGGACCGCCGGGATCGGACCGTGTTGCGTAATAATAGAATTGTCAACTTGCGTTCTCTGCCTTTCCGCACATTTGACAGCATCATCCGATACCAGACACGGGAGCAGGGCGGGAAACGATGTTATCATAGCGGAATAGCTTGGTAGCAAATTGAAACAAATCATGTTGATCATTTGCTTGTGCACACCAGCGGATGTCCTATCCGTATCCGGGGGCGCTCTCCCTGGGCCTACGGAACAGTTGACACAAAACCACTTTGACGCTGGTGGTCGATAATAACATCCGCCCGTCATGCTTTGGTGTGCCAATGCGAAAGTGCGGCCCAGACCGAGAGAGCGTTCCGCAAATCCTGCTCCCAGGTCCACGGTAAAATGACAAGTCTCTCGTATCTGTGGCTCTCTCAATATGTTGTGATGATGCTCTCGTAATCGAAATGGAATCGCTCTTAGCGCCCGTGGTACCATTTTTAACTGAAAATATACAACAGAAAATGGCATAGGCCGATGATGTACCTCTCACCCCGATATGCATTCGAGAAGGGGTGCTCTAAACCTCATGCTGACATCTCTTGTGCCATTTTGCCACACTGCCCCCGGCGAAGCAGGTCAATGCACGTAGTTGTTTCACGAAGCAGTTCGTTCCGCGGCAATCACTTTTGATGATGAAAGCTACCACCTCCCTCCCTCATCATTTGCAGCAGCTGCGGTTGATTGCTCGTTCGATTGTTTTTAAATGACAACTCCCATCGATCTATGTGGAGTGCAAAGTGTGCTATGTGCAGCGCCTATCATGCCGTATCTTGTTTCGATCGTATCGTTGCTCACAGTAGGCCGATATGAGAGAGGCGCTTGACTCCTAACGACGGCCCTACAAAAATACAAATAAATCGTTACATTGTGACCAGTCGGCGGCGGCCACGGACTGGTCGCAGGATATCGAACGACCAATAAACCAATGATGCACCATTTTTGTGTGGAGTTGAAAAAACATTCAAACATACATATTACGCACACCAGTTGGAGTTGCAGAAGCACGATTCGAATTTGTGTTGCCTTCTAACCAGTTTCGTCCCGCGAAAAACTAATCGCCCCGTTAATTATAATCGAAAATATATTTTTCCACTCCTCACTCCGAGCATTTTTTTCCCTTCGCTTCAATTTCGGATCATTTTTAGGCATTTAGAAGCAGACATCAAGTTTCAGGATGCAAATCACACACACACACCATCGCACACAGTTAGTTCGTGGGCGATACCTAGAGGGCGCTACCGTCCACAGTCAGTACCGTGTAAATGCATAGGCCAATGTGTGCGTGCGTGTTTGTATGTGCCCGTGTGTACAGAGATGCAGCACAACAAGCGGAGTAAAAATACTAAATATCCATCTCAGCAGCCTGAGTCTGAGCAAAAAACAAACACAAACTGCATCTGACTAAACCGAGTCTTTGTTTTTACCGATTTCGCAACAATCGCTTTCAGAACGATGGCTGACAAAAAAGCCAGTTTCGGCGAAAAAACACATCAATCGATGCCACACCGACGAAAGGCCAGTCCGCCGTGTTTCCGCCGCACCCATTCCATTCGCCGCCTCTTTTGCCATTCAAAGCGCGTTGCAGCAATAGCGTACGGCAATGGCTACTGTGTATTCATTATAATAGTACCACCTTTTCTACTCTTCTGCTACGCGACACACACACACACCGCACACCACCATCGGTCGCGCACATAAACACGCACACACGCAGGCGCGCACTCGCGGCTCTCGATGCGGGCGCTCGAAGTGTGCGGTGGCAAGGGCCAAAGTTCCGCCGTTTCACTGATTTTTTCCTGCCATTCATCACTCCTCGCGCGCGCTCCCGTTCAACTATTTTCGCTGTTACTCTGACTTCCTTCCTCACTTTGCACTGCAAATACACGCACGCACACACACACACACACACGCAGGCACACGTTCGCACGTCGGGCACGCGGAATATTACCCTTTCGACTGGGGGATGCTGGTTGCTGCGATGCGATGAACGATATCGACGCGCGGCGACAGTAAAATCGGCCAGCAGCACATTTTTGTCCTATCCTTTTTTTTAGGTGCGTCCCCCCGCCGCCACCTCATGGGCTCATGGGGATGTTTGGATGGGTTTCCCCCTGCTATGCACTTTCCCTCGACGACGATGACACGGTTGCATGGAAAAGGAATCACGGGAAAAGTGTGTGGGAGACTTACGTTTTTGCCAGCCACTGCTCTGCTCCTGCTGGTGCCCGCAACAACTTTGCTGCTGTTGCGGCCACTTTCGGACGATTCGGTCGGTGGCGGTCGGTGTGTGTCGATGTTGGATTCTGCACTTCCTCTTCCCAAGCTGTGTGCCTCCGCCGTCGCCGCGCCACACAAACTCTGCGCGGAAAAGAGCACTTTTCGCCGCGAAACGCACAAATCTAACACCTTCACTGGCACCACATTTTGCTAGCACCGTCTGAACTCTCCAATTCTTGACTTCCAGTGCACGCTAGCGAGGAAAACTTATTACTTCTTTCTCGGACCTACGAACTTGCTTTTGCTGCTTCTGCTGCTGCATTTGGTTCTGCGTGTGGAACTCTGGCACTCTTTTCTCGACCGCCGTCGACATACTCTGTCGACATACACGTCGACTTTGGTCACATACTGTAACTGAAATGTGCCATCTATTGAAAAAAAGTAAAACTAATTAAAACTAGTAAAAATTAAAAGTAAAATTAAAACAAGCTGATTTGATAGTTTTTGACTTGTAATTAAAATGAAATCTATTTACGAAGCGTCTCGGTGATACGATTTTCATAGATGTACAAAGAAAAAACGCACATTTGTTTGCGGCGAAATGGAAATTTAAACACTTTTACCTAAGAACGGTTGCCGAAGAAAGTGTTGAATGAATAAGAAAAGAAAGGCAACAATCGTGCCAACTCGTGGTAAAATTTTTTACAATCATCAAAAATCTGTTAAATGTTATAACTGAACGAGTGGTGTTTGGTCGACTATTGATTCAAAATAGTCGGTGTTCCGTTGGTTTGACAGGTATCAAGGTTGTTACAAGCTGGGGTGAATTGCTCACTTTCTAACAAAATCAACCGTTGCAAGGGCTAATAAAAATTTCGCTATGGTTAAATTTCTCCCGGATGTTTCTTCAACGAGTATTCTATATTTACTATAGAGGAAAACCTCGTTTCATTTTCCTTATTTACGCTGAAAAGAGTCAGTATTTCTATATATACCTTGGTATGTTCCTTTCTCGCGATCATGTGTTATGTGTTTTCATCCGGCGATGAACGAATACGGTGTTTTTAGTATCGTTTGTTAGTTTGTTTCCGTCGGGCGCACGTGGGATTGCCGGTTAACGCGGACAGCTTTTGGCCGATGTAACCAGAGCGCGTTGCGAGTGGTTTATTAATAGCCCCATCGCATGTTTGGCTCCACCGGCGTGTAACAACGTGGCCCAAGAGTGCGCTTGTGAATAGTTTTTTCCCATCGATCGTACACGCGGCGAATGTAAAGTGCACCACCGTTAAATTGTCGCGTATTCGAATTTGCTTTGTTGGTGCCGCTTAGCTCATCTTTACATAATCACCATGGAGGAGCTTAGGTACGTTCATGAGGCGGGCGAATCTCGAACGTTCACCGTCGCAATTTTGTCCAGCCAGGGTGAGCACGCGGTGCGGAGAAATGTTTTGATTGAAGATAACGAGGGTCAGGGCCTTCGAACCGCGGTGAGCAACGGAGCCCCTTTCCTTCCTGTGTAAAACGATGGACCGCCTGTTGTTGTTAACTAGCTCAACTATCACCCTTTATCTGTCTACTCCACTTCCGCTAGGGATAATCTGATTGTGGGCCTTGGCAACCCGCTGCTCGACATTTCGGCCGTGGTGGACGACAAGCTGCTAAAGAAGTACGACCTGAAGCCAAACGATGCTATTCTGGCCGAAGAAAAACATATGCCAGTGTAAGGTTCAGCCCTATCTCACTTTTACGCACAAAGATTGATTGTCTATTGTGATTGTACCGCTTTGCAGCTACCAGGAACTGGTGGAGAAGTACGACGCCGAGTACATTGCCGGAGGTAGTGTGCAGAACTCATTCCGTGTCGCTCAATGGATACTGCGGCGACCGCGGGTTGCCCTGTTTTTCGGTTGCATCGGAAAAGACGAGTATGGCCGCATTCTGGAGGAGCGCGCCACCGCCAGTGGTGTGAATGCGCAGTATCAGCGTTCCAGTAAGAATCCGACCGGAACGTGCGCCGTATTAATCACCGGTACGCAGCGTAGTCTGTGCGCCAATCTGGCGGCGGCAAACGATTTCAGTCGCGAAGCCTTGGAACAGCCATCGAACGTGGAACTGCTGAACCAGACCGAGTACGTGTATGTGTCCGGGTTTTTCTTTACCGCCAGTTTCGAGAGTGTACAGTACCTGTGCCGAACGCTGCTTACGAGTCGTACGCGCACGTTCCTCATGAATCTCAGCGCACCGTTCGTGCCGATGTTTTACAAAGATAATCTCGAAGAAGTTCTTCCCCTAATCGACGTGCTGTTTGGCAACGAGACGGTAAGATTACGGAAAACCCGGACCGAGTTTTGAATAACACCGCGTTGAAACATCGTAGGAAGCGAAAGCCCTGGGCAAAGTGCTCCTGAATGGCGAGGAAGACCTGGTCAGCATCGGTAAACGGCTCACCGACTGGCGGTATACACGCGGCGGCGATAAGAAGCGAGTGGTCATCTTCACGCAGGGAAGTGACCCGGTGCTGCTATTTGCTGACGGTTGCGTACGAGAATTTGCGGTCCACAAGTTGACTGCCGACGAAATTGTCGATACTAACGGAGCGGGTGATGCTTTTGTCGGTGGCTTCCTGGCGCAGTTCGTGCAACACCGCTCCCTGGACACGTGCATCGAGTGCGGCATTTGGGCGGCACGCGAAATCATCAAGCGATCCGGCTGCACCTTCGAGGGTGAACCAACGTTCCGATCGGCATAGCTTACGGTGGTTCTGAAGCCAGACCGAAGTATCTCGAATGAAACACACCCGCCGGCTGGACGCGCACCAAAAACCGTTTTTCTACTGCAATATACAGCTGAAGGGCGAAATTAAACAAAAAGTGATTCCAATACGCCACGGTACTTATTATTCCATTCGCCTATTCAATTGCCCATTCGATTGTTTACACATTGGCCTGTTCCGTATAGAGAGAAGCTATGGCGGGATCTTCGGTTTCGTAGATAATTAGCACCTCACGGAACTTGTCGACCAGCTGAAGTAGCTGCGATCGACGCAGATTCTCAAAGTACATGATCTCCTCCAGGTGGTGTTCGCCCTTGAAGTAACCGGCCTGCCACAAGCGCACCATCAGCGCCAGGTCTTCCGGGCTCGAGGCGGCAGGAACTCGTGCTACGGCTGTACGGTCCGGTTCGGGGAAAGCCGCCAGCAATCGTCGCAGTTTGTCGTCATCGTCGTCGATCGAGGCGATGCTTTCATCGTTATCGGTGCTCGATGCAGTCTGCAGTCCGCCGCCAACGCTCGACCGATGGCTCGCTGAAGAGGGTCGCGTATTCGATGCCGCCGGTGTCGCAATCAGCCCCTCCGACAGACTGTCTGCGTAGCGATCTTCACTCAGTGAATGTTTCCGATTGGCGAATGGGACTGCGAGCGGTTGGCTCGTTGAGCCACTCGGTGCAGAACTACCGTACAGCAGCACACCGCCTATGGTCGGAGCATTCGTAGGATCTCGGTCCCGGATGTCCTTCTGCGGCGATCCCTCCATCGGTCCGTCCGTTCCTTCGATGCCATCAAGATTGGCCACAAACTGCACGTACGTGTGCAGTTGCATCAGCAGATGATGCTGCAGCATCCACAACACCATCTGCGCCAGTCGGCCCTGGCGAGCGGGATGCTGCAGCGGCGTTGTCAGATGTCCGATCGAAGTGGGAAGTGAAAAGTCACTAATCACTTCGAACAGCGACATACCGGGAAACTTGGTCGCAAATTTGTCCGGCAGATTCGAGTGAATGTTGAGCTGCGCGTCGGGGGCAATCACGTACACGTTCGTTTCACACAGCGGGTAGATAATGGTTGCTTTCGCCCAGTAAACGAGGTGACCCACGATCTGGTAGACGTAGTCGATCAGTAGCTCTGCATCGGAGGCCATATTTTGTAAGCTTTTCAGCGGGTTGTAAACTTCGATCAATTGCAGCAGCATGTTGGCACCGGATGGTGGAACGCAATCGAACAGCTCGGACGGATCAACCAGCAGCAGCATGCCGTGGTATGGTTTCAGTGCCTCCAGACACCGGTCAATCGTTTCTGGCTCAACCATGATGCCTTTTTTGTGAAATTGATGCGCCTTCTGGGGCAAGCAGAAGCACAGTGTGACCGTTTGGTTCATGGTCACATTCAGCACCCCGGTTGTGCACAGATCGTGATAAATCTGAAATTATTTTCAAGTACAATGTTCGATTTATGGAAACGAACCTCTACCTTGTGATCTGTTTACGTACGGTTTTAATAAACGGGGCCAGCGTGGTGTTCTTGAGTATCGTATCAAACACACTGACGGCCGTGTTAGCGGCCGCTGCTGCGCTCGTCACCGTCGTTTGGCCACTGGTCGCCGCCGGGCCTGTTCCGGCGACTCCGCCCGGCCCACTGGGGCCACCGGTTCCGGCCGGTGGTCCGCTCGGTTGTTCGAGAGCTTCTTGAAGGGCACTGTTTTCGTCCATCACAGCAACCATTGTTTTGATTTCGCGTGTAAAGTAACTATCGCGACGCTCTTCGTAGATCAGTGCCATACCGATGCGTTTGCTTAGCTCGTAGTAGCACCGGACGACGGAATAGCTGGCCGAGGCGTGCAGTGCGAAAACGACGTTGATCTGCACGTAGGAAGACTTTTGCTCGTTCCCAGGCAGCAGGGTCGGGTGAGATACGAACCGAACATCGTTTACCTTAAGCTCAAACTTTTGATTGCACAGTTCCGACTTGACCGCGAACAGTGTTGCAAGATCTTTGTCGGAAATCCCGTAAAGTTGGTCTGCACCGAAACGCCGGCAAGAGTTGTTAATTGACTGGTACATGGTCTCATTATCGTGTTGCTTACCGTAGCAAATATTCGTTGGAGGCACATTTTGCAAGATATCGTCCCCGGTGTTGATCAGCGAATAGGGTGTTTTTCTGGTAGGTATGACGGCCGTCTGGAACTGTTGCGGCAAATTGTACGGATAGCGGAACAACAATCGGTCGCCCTTACTGTCCGATTTTACCAAAATAATGCTCAGCGGATTAACTTCCATCGTTCTTACGGACCAGTCCAATATCTACCATTCCAATTCCACTGATAAGAATGAGTGCCGCGTGTTTGGATTGCACCGTGTGACAACATTCGACAGTGTTGCCAGCGAGCTCGACAGTTTGCTATCGAACAATTCGAACATAAACAAAGCGACCGTCACCGTTGAATTCCTCGGAAAAATAAGAAATCCCCCGCTACTAAGCCAAAGAATTAATTAAGCCATTTATTTATTAGTCGTCTCCGAATGTCGATCTCGCTTGAGACTAACACAATTGCAACTCAGGAATTTCATCGTTACCGTAGCAAACTTAATCGACGTTAAATCAATACATGACCCACATTCGCCAAACACGGAAGTAGCAACGGAGCAACGGTATTAGCAACGGGCGCGTTGGTTCGATGAAACACGTGGCGGATGCTAATCCCTGGATAATGAAAGCGTGGCGGAGGCACCGACTACCGCATTAGGGTTTCGCCATCTGGCTATGGTACTGTTGCTGGAGCTTCTGCAGATTCGCACGGTACTTGTCCTGCTTTTGCTCGAGCTGGTTAATATTTTCCGAGCAGCGTTTCAGCTCTTTCGTAATGTATTCGATACGTTTCCCGACATTCTGTTTGCTTTCTTCCAGCTCCTGTTTCACCAGCACAGGGCCGTACAGTTTGTAAACCTGTGGCGGAAGGGAAAAGGGGATCCACATTAAAGAGCGACCATCTGGCGCACGAACTGTCGGCCATAGCTCCGTGCGTTGCACGTACCGTGTTGGTTGGTTTGAGCATTTGAAGCTCCTCCAGAATACTTTTATTCTCTAGATATTGTCCATCGAGCTGCTGCTGTGTTTGCATGAGCTTTGAGAATTCTATAAAAGGCGAAAAACGGAACCACTCATTACCGGCAGATTCGACACGGGTTTGGCAATGTGCGGGCGCGGGTTTTGCGTACCTTTCTGGGAATCTCTGAAGTTTTTCAGCTCCGAATCGAGCTTGCGTTGCAGTACGGCGGTTTCCTTGTCCATTGTTGCAGTAAATCTCGGTGAGCAGCGAGGATCAGCGGCAGCACAGCACAGAAACTTTGATCCTTCTCGTGTGTTTTGTGGATTTGCGGTTTGACAGTCACACCGATTCCGACAGTGCTGCCAGCATCGTTCAAAACACTTCACTTCACCCGACCAAGGTGTGTACAACGTGCACAGGATGATTTTGAAAAAAGCGGGTTCTCTCACAAAGTTGCGATTAAAACAACTGATTTAGTAACAGCAAATTTGCATCCTTCAAACAAAACTGATTAAAAATTTCTTGGAGCGTATCACGAAAAGTAATTTAGAAATAGTACAAAGATTGGAGTAGAATGATCCAACCGCCTGCTGGCGCTGCATTGCACAAAACGGAACGGGTCGATGCAGTTGCACTATGCACCGTTCGGCGGAGAGTCGATGCACTTCAATCAAGAGAGTGACCGTTGGGAAAAGATACACCGAGGAAAGAGAGACGAAGTCTCCCCGGCGAAGAAGAGAGAGCCTGTTGCCGAACGAGCGATGCATTCTCTTCTAACGGCCGATTTGTGACCCCATCAGAATATTGAGCTTTAGCTGTTAGATAACGAAAAGGGCGAGAGAGCATGGTGCGACTAAGATGATGATGAGCGACTCGCGGTCTCGCGGTTCAAGCCAGAGCAACAAACGTTCAGTTCCCGGTTTACTATCGCCCAGATTCGAACGCGAAACCGCGATCGACGAGATAATCGGCCGTAGTGGTCACGCTCCGCGCTAGGTAACGCATCTCCCTAGCGAACCCGTTTTCTTCCCCCCCCAGTTAGTGTACGGCACAGAACGTTTACAATTTAGGCACAATGTTGCCGCAAGTGCGTCGTGGTAAAGAAGGATTGCGTGCTTCTTGATGTAACGTTTGTTAGTTTTGCTCGTGCCCCGCTAATATTTGCCGCCTGATTAGTGGACTGATTAGTAGTAAGAAGCTCGCTCTCTCTCTCTCGCTCGCGGCGGAATAAAAGTGCGAAGAACTCACAATCGGAAGTATTCCCGCGGGAGACGGTGGCCGAAAGGATTGTATAATCTTTCACGCACGCCAATGTGTGACGGAACTTGTGACGCTCCCGGAATTCCGTACTTTCGTTGGAGTAGCTGATGGTGCAACCTGCGGAAAATTTATATGCTCAGCCAGGCCACCACTTCCGGTGGTGTCCCGGTGCAACCGGAAGATGACGGCATGGCGAGAGCGAGAGCGAGAGAAGCGAGCCCAGCAAAAGCGGAGGCCGGTTGGGGAATCGATTTTCCCAAGTTTGTGAAATTCTCGCGCTCGGACAGAGGACGGCAACACCGAGTGGTGTGGCTACCCCGACAGTATCGGTGCCCTTTGGAATAGTTCCAGAGGACAAATGCTCTGTAAAATTAGCCAAATAATCTCGTAACCACCAAAAAGGAAGCGGACGTCGGGGGTGCCGCTGGAACTTCCTGGGAAGTGGTGCTGCTGTGGCTGCGGCTGCGGTTGTTTTGATGCTCCGATTGGACGTGACAGGTTTCGCGGGGGCCCGACGATGATTAGGAGATCCGCGATGCCTTGGAGATGCCTCTTATCACACCGTAAATTCGTTCGTTCTTCGCCCCAGCACACAGTGGCCGATGGTCCTAGTGTGGCCGCTGTAACACATGATTTCCTCATCAGACCTCGGACAGCCGTTTTGTGGTTGCGAAAAAACAAGTTTAATAACGATTGTGTTGATCAAGCGGCGGCGTGTGGACCTTGCGTTGAACGTATTCGCGAAATTAGCCCACCGTAGGTGACGAAATATTGCACAACCGGCCGCCGCCGAAAGCACCAGAGAGAAGCATTTTCATTTTTCTTTGCAACGAAACAGAAGTTCCTTCGCTGCTGCTGATTGTTCTGGTGCCTCGCAACGCCATACATACACACGCCCGCCAGGGGGGGTTGACATATGGACATATGCTCGGCAAGGGGGCAATGCTAGGCAACGGTATAGCCCCATCAGGCGCCAAGAGCTTGTGTGTGCGGCGAGAGTGTGTGTGGGTTTTCGGTGGTGGCCCGTCCGCGGTTCTTGGCGGTGGCGGCTGGTGGCGGCGGCAAAGAGCATACGGTGCATTTTCCCGGCGACGGCTATGGTTACATAACAGCTGATCTCGTGCATAAACGTGCTCTCTCTCTCATTTTCTTTTACCGTTATAACCTCTCCGCTGGTTGGTTGAGTGCTCAAACTCGCGGCTCGCGGCACACCGGCAAACGGCGCTTTTCCCAATTGAACTCGGCACTCGCTTTCCTTCGCTGGCGGTCGAGAAAAGTTAGTTTGTTGTTACTCCCGTAGCGCCTGCTTTGCTGTTGTGATTTGGTAGTGTGTTTTATGCTGCCTAAGAATAGGGATGGTCCCTTCCGACAAAGCCGGCATCGCCATAAATAAGGGCCAGAGATAGAGAGGCTCATTTTCTTCGTATCCTACAGAAGGAGAGATAAAGAAAGAGTTTAGTGAAACAAAACACAAACCCCAAAACATGCCTTGGCTGTCCTTCGTGTGACTTCCATCGGGAAAGTTCCACTCGAGAGAGTGATAGCCCTCCGCTAGACCGGAAGGCAACACGCACCGTCACCGTCAGCCTCATTTGTATTGTAATGCACGCCGCTGAACATGCACCCCACCTAAACCCCTCCTGCCCTCGAGTGCAGATGCACATTTTTGGCAACCCGCTGCAGTGCTCGTGAATGCGTACGAATGCAGGCGTAGAAACAAGAAGGAAAGCAAGAGATGCCAGATTCGAACGTGCAGCGGCGAACTAAAAGTGTCTTTGCAAACTGACTGAAATCGTTTTACTACCGTTTGCTGCGTGGCCTGATCGTCTCTCGGTTCCCTCCGACAAGAATGTGGCGAACAGAGCACGGCACGGCACGGCACGGCGAATCGGTTCTGCGGTTCATTTTCTTTGTTACTTTTCCGTGCCGTCCGTGCTGTTTTGTGGCATTGTAACCCGTTCGCATTGTTTCTTTTCTGTTCCGTGAGAGTGTTTTTTTGGGGGGGAAATGTGCATTTCTGCAACTGAGCACTCGATCAGAGTGCGCGACGACAAGGACGAAGGCGCCTGCCAGCAAGATCTGGTTCGTGTGTTCGTGCTCCCAGCTTGCTTTAACCTTGCTTTGGTTGCCTTTGGCTAGCGTGGTGTGAGCCATCTCACTCGCTAACCATCCTTTAATGCTGTTTGCCGTATGACATTGAAGATGGAAACGTTGTTCCAACAACGTTCGGGCGCCTAGGCATCGAAAAGAAGCAGCAGACGGCCGTCCGTCCCGCGGCGGCCGGCTTCACACTAATTCCGTAGCGCACCGCAGCGCCGCCCCTAGTCTTCGCCGCCGCCGCCACCGGAGCACGTGAGTGAGCTGTCGTGTCGTGTCGTCGTCGCTGATTATGCAACGGCGCGGCGGCGGGGCAGAAAGGGGCGAAGAAAATACAGAACCCCCCTTCGTGGCCCAGGCGGAGAGTTACATTTTAAGACTCGAGTCTCTCCCCGTGGTCCGCGATTTGTTTTTTCTCAGTTCAGTTCAGCGTTTTTTTTCTTACCTTTGCGTGCCGGACCGATTCCGGAGTGCCCGGACCGTTCATTTTGACGTTTTGGGTTCGATCGCGACAAATGGCTGCCGCTGGCCGGGGCCGGCCGGAAGCGTAAATCGAGTGCGAAACGCGAAGAAGAATGTGAACCGTTGCCGCTAGTTCTGTAGTTCAACCTTCATAGAAGTGTCCGGGTGGGGAAGGACTGGGCTGGTGGTGGTGTCAGAGCGATGGCAGCAGCGATCGTTCGCAGAGGATGCCAAGAGACGACGGGTGTTCGGCTTTCGGCTCGCTGGTTCGTGGACAAGGACTCGCGAGCACTCAGTAGTAGCAGCATCAGCATCAGTAGTAGAGTGGTGTTGCCGTTCACCGTGAAGCTACTGCTGCTGTTGCCACCACCGTCGTCGTGTGTGCGCCGGCTGCTGCCGACGAGGACGAGACGAGGAAGGTGCTGAGTGATTATCTAAGCGCGCGCGGGCGGGTGACATGCCATTTGGGGGCCATTCGGACGTTGCGCATACCCAGAGTGAAATGGCCACGATCGGGGCACGCGTTAGGTGTGATCGCAGAATCCGGTGCCATCTTTCCAGTGTTTCCAGCTGCCCGCAGTTGTGCTAAATGTCTCTTCTCTTCTCTCGGTTACAGAGATCGATTCGGTGGGGGGTCGCCGACTTAAGGGTGTGCATGTGTGAGAAACGGCGCGCGCGTGTGAGTGTGAGAGGTTAGTGTGAAAATGTTTTAGTTCTAGAGCGGAACAGCGACACAGTGTCCTCAGCGGGGGGGGCCAGTGAATTAGAACAGAGAGAGAGCAGCAATCGAATTTTAGGATCAGTAAGAAAGGATCAGGTTCACGAGAGTCCGAGACGGTCAACAATCATCCCCGTGGGCCCAACGTAACCAACAGTCCCCGTCCGTAGCATCCAGACCGGCAACAGATCGAACGAAACGAGTCCCGGGTGTGTGGCTGCGTCGCTGCGTGCGTCTATAGCAGTCCGAACAGCACCAGAAGTGGCCATCCCGTCGCTTCGTTTGCCCGTCGTCGTCCTAGCCGAAGGATAGCGTGTCTGGGACGTCGCACCGCCAGGAGCTTCAGCGTGCCCCTAGGAAACTCTCGATGGCGAAGGGTGCCAAGAAGAAAACCAAATGGGTCTCGTTGTCGCTGGACGGTGCCAACACAACCACCTCCTCGGGGGCTCCCGGGTCCGACAGCGAGCAGCACCACCAGCATCCCTACCACCACGGTAAGAGCAGCAACATCTTCGTCGTCTGGAGTCGGAACACTCGGATTGGGCGAAAAGTATACAATGTCTGCCTTCGAAGTCCCGCTGCATTGGTCCCGCCTGCGTTCTTGCGATCCAGAAATAAACTCATCACGTGGTGTCGAGTCGATGGACCGACCGGGGCATCTTGGGCACCGCGACTAAACGGCGTGCAGACGGTTCGGAGGATCGCCGCTCTCGATCTGTGCATGTGGAGCGATATGTCTTCGATCTCTCTCTCCTTCGCCTCTTTCTCTGGAAGGCGCAACGGAATAACTTAACACTGTTCGCCGGGGCCATGCTTGCGGCGGGCTGGTATTGTTGATTCAGCCAATTAACTCCGCGGCTCCGCGGATGCTGCTGCTGCTGGTGCTCTAGTTGCTCTGGGGCCATGCTCATTATGATCCACTTTCTAATCAGCTGCCGGTGCCCGTAAAGGTGCCGACCCTTCCCGACTTACCTGACTTCCAACCTGGCCTGCGACCGGTGCCGTGTGTTCCCCCGGCCGGAAGCGAGTTTAAGGTTCATCCACTCCGGGCGAGCGGGGCGTGATGGATTCGTTCGGGAGTCGCGTGGTTCGCCACCCCAAGATAAGATATGCGCCCCCGGAGGGAGAGCGCACATGTGTTGTGGAAGGGTCTCGGTCACATTTACCTAAACCGTTTGCCGGTGGCCCCCTCCGCTCCGTGCTCTCGCTTCACTTCGGCATCTGCCGGTCCAGGGCGATGGTAACGGGGCGTCGTTAAAATAGAATCAGACATGCTCTGACGGGCTACGCTTTTTGCTGACGGGCTTCCCTTGTCCAAATACCGTGTCCTCCCATACGCGCATCTTGTCGCTGGCGCATACCTTATGTGTCTGCTTATCTGAAATGAAAAAGAAGGACACAACAAATGTGGATCGAAGAGAAGCAGCTCACACGGATTGATTAAATAACGCCGGGCTTTTGGGACGGCCGGTCCAGTTCGCTGTCGCTCTCTCTGCCGTGTCTCTCTATCTTTTATCGCTCCCCGGCCCACCGAAGCCACCGTCAAGTCTTGCATCATGCATCCCTCATGGGCGGAAAGAGCAATGGTGGCGCTTGATTACATCAGGTTTGTGTACCGTTCTAGAGGAGTGTCCCTGAGTGCGCGCGATAAGTGCGCGATTTCGGGGGTCGACTGCGCTCTCCACGGTGCCACGGGTTTGTCTCTTAAACCCTTACGTAAGTGGCCGCGTGATTATGTGGGTCACCCGCTTTCCCGCTTTCTCGCTTTTTGGGGATAATTGACTAACGGATGGATGCTGCGCCGCTGTCCGGCCGGCCAGAGGGCATTCCACTTTTGGCTCGACATTTTCGTCCTCCGTGTAAGTGTGCTCAGGGCCCCCGCGCAAACAGTGAATGGTCAGTCGGCGATCGATCGGGCACATGTTGGGCGGATGCCAGCGAGATGTCCCCAACGACGGGCGTGCATATGAATAATGAGTTGAGTGGGGATGGATTCCATCCCCATTAACGAGAGCGGCCGGTTTGTGGTCTCTGTCTAGGAATGTTCGATAAGTGCTTGAACGTAAAATTTGCGTTAGATTATTGATGTTGATGGCGTTTAGTGTTCCATTCGATCAACACGAGTGGGTACGAAGGATCCGAGGGCCATCGGAGGGGATCTCGGACACAACAACAAATCCGCGAGAACGCCTGGCCTCGGTCACATGATGGCTGCGCTGCGCTGCGCTGTGTCGTAAGACGCAGCCCTTCGGACAGCGCCACCGAGCGCGTGATCGCGCTCCGTTGGGTGAGAGGATCACTCCCCCCCCGCCCGTGCTTGTCGATGCGAATGTTTTCCAATGTGTGCGGCGCCCGCACACACCCGCGCGCGTGTTTGCGGCGGAGTTGACGCCCGGCGAAGGAACACTATTTTTGGTGACGCAAGGACTAGGCTAGGCGGCGTGTGACACATCGCGTACGCCACGAAGAACGACCCGAGGGCGGCGGCGAGGGGACAGGCGCAGGCATTCACTCACTTCACGACAGAAGCAGCCGCAATAGGTGCTCCTCGGTTACGGACACACGGTTTACGGATTACCTTTTTAAAAATAGCTTACACTTTACTTTTCTTTTCTGTTGCCAAAATTGTACAATTTTACTGTAAAGACGACCGAGACCGAGCGAGGGGCCGAACAAGGTAACATTGTGGTCCGACAGAGCGACAGAGAGCGGAAGCTTCGGTATCTGGGCAGGATCCACTGGTTTTTGATGGTTGTTTAGTGCAAGACAACCCGAGCAGAGTTATGGCACCGTAATGATCTGGATTATTTTGCAGAGTGTTCGGAACCCGTGCGTGTCCTTCGAGTCGCTAAACGTTCAACCACCTTCTATAAATATAGAGCCTAGTTTGATTGAACGTCAAAAAACTGCACTGCACCGTTTTTTGTGGCAATAATCTAAGTGACCACACGGATTCATTCTAGGTCCGCGTAACAAATCCTATCACCATGGGCCACTGAGCACACTGAAGCACGGCAGCAGCAAAGAGTCACCGATCAGCGGCGCTGGTGACGGAGCAGTGAGCGTGCCGGCAAGCACCGCCACAGCCACCGAACAGGAACAGAGTGGCCACCGGACCGATACCAGCGGTGACTCGGCTAACGGGTCCGGCTCGGAACGACGCCAGTCGGCGCCCTACCATAAGCGAAGGCCCCAATCTTCGTACTACTCGGACCGGCGCAGCCACGCAGGCTGGAACTACAGTAGCAGCAGCAACGGTGGCCGAAGCCACTACGGTTACTACGGAGCGGCGAACCGGAGATCGTACTACGACAGCCATGGCCGAAGAGCAGCACCGCAGCACGCCGGCCGGCCCGACGACGACGGCACGGCCAGCAAAACGACCACCGCCAACGAAGGTGGAGGAACCAATACGATAAACGATGGTAAGATGGTGGCGCACGGTTCCCGATTAAGATTCCCCGAAATGTATTCCCCCATGTCCACAGATGAGTACACGAGAATCACCACTCCGCGACAGGATGTTCTGTTCAAGAAGGGGTACCTTTCGCGACCGAAACCGACGACGGGAACGGCGACGGCCGGGACGACCGCCAGCACGTCGAACGAGAACACGGCGTCCAGTTCGATCGCCGGCACGACCGGCAGCAGCAGCAGCGAGGGCAGCGACGGTGGAAACGGTGGTGGCAGCAACAGCATTTCCACGACCGAGTCCATCACGTCCGACTACGGTGGGTCGTTTGCGGCCGACTCCTACGGTGGCCCGATCCCGTGCCTACCGTACGGGTACTTCACCGAAAACGGTGTGCTTGTGATGAATGGTAAGCGATGCCCTCCGGGGTTGTCTCCGGGGCTCGGATTGACCGATCCGATTCCGTTTCCGATAGGTTTTGCGGTCGACAACAATGGATACTCATACTTCAACGGAGGTCAGACGTACATCTATCCCCCGAACTTCGGCAACTGCCCGCAGCAGCAGTCTGCGGTAGAAGGTGCGGAAGTGCCAGGTGTGATCTACACCGACGATGGAACGATCGTGGCGGCGGAACCGATCGATGGATTGGCGACGGCCGCATGCTTAGACGGCTCAGAAGTCCCAGGTCCAGCAGTAGCAAGGGATGAAACCGCGGCTACCGCAACGGACCCAGCGGAGGCTTCCGAGTCGGAGGCGGCCGTTCCGGATGGGTTCATGGTGCCGGTGATGTGTACCGATCCAGCCACTCCTGCTGACGGCACACTAACGGGGACGGCGGGCGAAGCCTTGGAAGTAGAGGAAGGATGCTATCAGTTCGGAGATGCGGCCTACGATATGGGACAGTTCTGCAGCTCGCTCTACTACCAGCCACCGTGGTTCATGAGCCTGTACGACGACGGTAGGTTCTGCTAGGGCTGCTGATGTTGAGGTGCTTTTTGTGCCTAACTAACCCCGTTAAATTTTCCCCGCAAAAAAAAGGAATGCAAACGGCAGCCCCGGAGTATCTGATGCCCAACGGAGAGGTTTACACGCATCAAACGGGCTTCAGGAAGCGCAAGAAACGGTTCCGTAACATCGATGAGGTAAGAACATTCGGGTGGGACTTTAGATTGCTTCCTTAACCGCTATCGGTGCCTTCTTTTCGTTACTCAGCTGGACGAAAGCGGCACTTGCATCGGTACCGGTGATGTGCCGGCATCGCTAGTGGTGAGTTTAATCCAAGCAACCACCTGAAATAGAAACTAACCTCAGAAACCTTGGCGCTTCCTACCCACAGTACGGCAACGCTACGTTCGAATGTAACTTAGTTCCTACCCTGAGCGCCACCGTTTCCGGTCAGCAGCCGTATCAGCTGAACGCCGACGTACGAGAGTTTCTTCCGACCGTTCCAATGCCGGCTCCCGATCCGATGATCGGCGCCGCAAACGAACAGATTTCATCGGTCGAGGCGACACAAAGCCTACCGCGATCGGGTCGAAAGGATAATGCTCAAAAGTCATCCAAAAATGCTTCCACCGCGGCCAAGCAATGCAAGACGGGCGCGAAGAGTCAGCTGACACCCGCGGTTGTGAGTGACACCAGTTCGGCCACCGTCATCGTATCCGCTCGTGCGGAAAACCGAGCGTTGGCCGCCGCACAAAAGAACCGCCGGAAGGATCTGATCGAATCGACCCGTGCGTTTGCCGAACAGAACATCGATCTCACGCGCCCGAAAATCGCGACCGGCGGCGGCGGCGGCGGCGGAGTGGGGACGAATGATAGCGAAATGTTCTGGACCACGGTCCGGAAGGGTGGTAAAAAGCGAGTGGAACAGAGCTCACCGGAACCCACCGTAACGGATGTGAGTCATCGCAGAAGTCCTGCGCATGAGGAGAGCGTCACGAAGCAATCGGCGCCGGTGGACAGGGCCGCCACGGTTGCGTTGGTGAGTAATTCGGTTCCGGTTGACACGGTTCTTAGCCCTCCGGTCGCGGCATCGCCACCGGTGACTACGGAGGCGGTAAACAGACCGGTAAAGAGTAAGAAAAAGACACAAAAGCACAAAAGACAGCACCGGAAGCCGGGTGGCACCGGTGGCGGCTTCCATCGGCAGCCGCTCGAAGGTTTCCAGTTGATCGAACCGGAATTTCCTTCCGCGACTTCGACGGTGCAGCGTGCGCGAGGTTGTAACGAGAGTGCGCCAAACGATCAACGTGATGAGGCCGAAGATGATGACCAATGCCTCGGTTGCGACGATGGCCACGATGATGATCTGACGACGGTTGTCGAGAACGATGATCCTGGCGAAACGCCGGAGGATACTGAAGTAAGCACCAATTGGCCGGCGGAAGTGGTGACCGGCGATGAACTGATATGTGATATGACCGTGGAGGATGTTCCCCCCGAACCGGAAGCTGAGCCACTAGCGATCGTGGGTGAGGCTCATCACGAAACGGTGCTACTGCCGTTGCCGGTGTCGTCGGCTCCGGTGGCCGAGCAAGCGAACGCCCTTCATGAGACTGAGACTGAGCAGGAACGTTCGACGGAACTCCTGGACAATATTGCAATACCAGTGGCGAACGACCGGGAAGATGATGTCCGGTCAGTTGTTGCGGCGAGCATCGTTGACCACTGTCCAGAATCAACGGCCAAGGCCATAATAGGGGTGATGGATGGGCAACAGGAAGAGGTTGCGGGACTACAGGAAAACACGCCAATCGCCGACGGACAGGTCGCAAAACCTTTGCTAACCATTGCTGCCAAACAACGGTCACCGGCCACGAGCGACAAGGAGGACGACGAAGAGGACGATCGAGTCGAGCGTCGGGATCTGGCCGCGGGAGGCCCGCACGGAAAGCGGGACAGTGTGTCCGGTGGTGGGTACACGGAAAGCATCGATTCGGGTCTCCAGAGTCCGGCCCCGTGCGGATTGGCTTCGCCGGAAGCATCGTCCATGGTGAGCTCGCTCGAAAGCGAACCACCAGGCACGGGCCACCAGACACTGACAGCGGAGCCGCAGCAACCGTTGAGCCAGCTGGTCGGCCGGTGGCTCTCCCGCAAGCTGGAGGTACACGATCCGGACGAGGTGTTTGTGTTGCCGCACAGTAATCCGCTGCTCATGGAGCGCCTGCAACGGTTCCAGCAGCTCCAGCGGGGCCGTGACCGTCTCGCTTCCGATGCGTACGAATCGGAGGGCGTGGACGATGAAGCGGATGACGACGACGATCGGTCGCCGGATACCGATAGCGACTACATGAGCGACGGTCAGGGACGGCTTGATGCTGGGGATGGAGGCACCGGCACGAACAATCCGAACTCTCCGACCAATCTGCCCGCACCGGTCTTCGCTGGCACCGAGCACGACGACCACGGTGGTGGCCACAAACTCAATCTCCACCTGAGCTCCTCCACCGCTTCCGGTGTACTTAATGGGAGCGCTGTTCCGTTCGAACCCGAATGCCGAAAGGCGACCGCATCGAAGCGCTGCCTTATCATGTAGGCTCGCGGTACTGAGAAATGCTTAAATCCACACCATTGCCTTTTTCCGCACACATACACACACACATACGTATACACGAAATTCCCGTCGCATCATAACGGCACACGTTCCGTGAACCGTAGCACCGTAGCGCGTGTTGGTGCAGCTTTTTGCTCTGCTTCACCGACCCACAAAAAGCCGAAACGGATCTACGAAAGGACCCAGGACCTGCGGTCCGTTAGTTCATCATCATCGTTAATGTTAGTAGAACGCGGGGTACGTGCGGACGGCGGACGGCCCTTCACCGTCGTCTGCGTCGATATCCGCGAACCTCCGAGCCGCACCACCGCACCGGTGTTGGCCGTTGGACATGGAACAATGGCCCGCCGCCCAGGAACGGACAGCCCCTCCCTTCCGTAAAGTAGCAGTAAGGGCCCTTCGCCTTTCGCTCCGTCGTGCCCCGGGAAGCACGCACCGCGCGGTCGTTTGTAAATGTTTCTTTTATAAAGCGATCGGACGAAACTAAAAAAAAAAATGTTTGATATAACCCTTTAGTGCGTTACGTGGCCAAGCACCGGCCACGCGTTGAAGCCCGTGTTCCCGTTTGTCGGTTTTGTTTCCCGTTTTTTTTTTGTTTTACTATACTCGCATTAGTGGAAAGTTTTAAAATAAGAACCTGTCGACGACGACGACGACGCCGCCGTCGCCGGAAGTGCACCCCACAGCCTGTTGAATCGATGCATATTAAAGAATAGAATGATAATTTAATTATTGAACTCGCAAAGTGAAGAAAAAAAGTGCAGAGCGTGCAGAGCAAGACAGACAGAGAGAGAGGGAGAGAGAGACCTGGGATTGAAATTGACTACTAGAGCGTACAATAATAAAATTAATAAAAGAGGAAGCGGAACTGTTTGAGACACAGTCCGAACAGCGAGCGAAGATGAGACAAAAAGGATGAAATAAATAAATGAAAAAATCCCCACCAACAGCAGCTCAAACTGTTGGGGCTCAAGTTGCAAAACCAAGGGTCGATCGTCGATCATTGTCATTATCCATTCCTGGGATCCATTCGAAAGAAATCTAGCACGATCTGCGCGAAGAAGTGACTATGTTGGTTCTGAGGATCGTTTCGAGTAGATCACCGGCTGGTGGCTGGATAGCTGGACATGTCCCGAAGAAGTGTCGCCGACCATGATGCGCCATTGAGGCCATGTCTCATAAAACCATGTCCTTGACCTATAACAAGTCAGTCGTCAGCTGGCTGCGGGCGCCTTTTCTTCTTGGCCGCCCCGGTTCATGTTTCGCAATTAATCGGCCGTCGGGTGTGTTTGTTTTTCGGACCACTTTCAAACAAGCGAAGGTCAGTGCGCGCACGGAGCATAGACTTGGTGGTCACGCAAACAACTCGTCGGCTGGCTGTGTGGCCGAATAAAAATAGCATCACCCTCCCCCGGTGGCTTGACCAATAGACACACCGCGCGCGCGGATCTGCTGCGAACGATCAGCATCGCGGTCTTCTTCTGTGTTCGTCGCTTCGCATTCCACGGCAGCGGGCAGTGCGCCAAACCCTCGATCGGCTCGGGCGAAACAAAAAGGTTTTCCATTTTTATTTTCACTCTCTCACGGTACGGGTACGGCACCCACAGCGGGCAGCGGCCAAAGGAGCTTTGGAACTCTGTGAAGTTGCGGTGCGATCGTGGGGTGAAAGTGCAATGGCGCAAAGTGGCTTCCGCAATGTGCTCCACCTGAGCTACCGCGACTATCGGGCCGTGCCGGAGGAGCTGCGCGAGTGTTCCGACGAGGTCGACGAGATTTACCTGAAGGAAAACTTGATCCGCTACTTTCCCGACTGGTTCTTCGTTGAGCTGGCCCACCTGCGCTTCCTCTGCCTTGCGGGAAACGTGATCGACACTCTGCCCGCCCAGCTCGGTGGCTTGCAGTGCCTGGAAACGTTGGACCTCTCGGACAACTCGCTGCAACAGTTACCGCCCTCGTTAGGGCAACTGAGGCGACTCACCAAACTACTGCTGAACGGCAACTGGCTACCAACCTTACCGTCCGGTAAGGTGGTTCTAGGGACTAGGGATACTACGGATGCCGCATTATCGTTCTGTTTCCGTAGAACTGGGACAGCTGCACAGGCTGGAGGTGTTGGAAGTGCGCAAAAACCGTCTGACGGCCGTCCCGGTCGCGATCGCCCGGTGCACTGCGCTGGAGGATCTCCTTCTGGACGATAACCCGACGCTGGTGTCCATCCCGACGCGGCTCTTCAGTCTTCCGCACCTGTGCTACGTATCGGCCGAGCGCTGTAATCTGTTCCAGCTGCCGTTCGCCATCAACACCACCAGTCTGCGGTTTGTGCTGCTGTTCAGCGGCAACCACAGCCTCACGTACTGCCCGCTGCAGCTGGAGCGCTTTACCCAGCCCGACTACGAGGCGCTCGAGGAGAGGCTGCGACGCATCCGGAACCCACCTTGCTACCGGCAAGTGCACTGTCCCTCGGTGCCCTTCCGACTTAACTTTCCCTCGGAGCTGGTTCGCCTCAGGGCGAGAGGTGATCCTCGACGGTGCGAGCCGCGATCGCTACTCGAACAGGCGCTTTGTGCTTGCAGCCGGGCCATGCCGGACGGCGCGGAAGAACAGGCGTTGGCGAAGGTGTCTCTGCCGCGGCATCTGGCCGACGGGTTGCTGGCCGGGCCCATCGCCCGTTGCTCCAGTGTGCCCTGCGCGCGGTCCCTTTTCACCGGAGCCGTTCTGGTGCTCGCCAAACGGTAAGTCACGTGGCGCCCGGTGGAGACGCCCGGTGCTCCACGCGCTCGGGGGGGGGGGGCGGCACAAGCAATCGAGGCACGCGACTCCTCGCCTCACAGAGCGTAAGCCATATTGAAGGCCGCGTTAAATTTTGCCATTTTTTTAAATTTCCATAGCAAAGGGTATGTCCGGAACTTCCCGCTCAGTGCGCTGTTCTGCTCCGCGCGGTGCGCCGATCGCTGGCATCAGTACAACGATACGTACGAGGAATTTCCGTGGACGTTGGCAGCGCCTTGACCTTACTCGCTCGGTGCACCTTCAGTCGGGATTGGAAAGGAAAGGATAACTCGGTCGAAACGCTTTCGACCCGTGGAGATGTTCGTCAGGACCAGCTTCTGAGGAGGCGGGCACGGAGTGCGGTTCGTGCTATCGGTCCGATGTCCCCTGGGCCGAGCAGGAACACGAGGGGCATAATAACGCTATGAATTGCACTGCCATACTTTCAAAACTGACCGGAGGCCGACGTAATCGATGCTGTTTTAAAGGGTCTGTTTGGTGCTGAGAGGCACGCGCAAGTGGTTTCTGTTTTTAAAAGCCCCAATTGCGATAGGGAATGATACCGGCACCACTGATAACAGATTACAGACAAGCTTTCGACTCGAAAGCTTCGCAGGGATTCCTGGTACACGCAACTGGAAGAGTAGATTAGTGAAACAATTTAACGCATTCTAGTTTTCTAAGAAACTGTTGTATTGCTGTAATTTTAAATAATAGTTATCAGATTTTGTTGGCACGTGAGGAAAGCGAACTCATAAAATTAATTACACACATTGCTGGCGTTTATTTCACACGAAATATTTCACCAATCGCAAATTCAATTTCCAAGTGCTGTCGGCGCGCAAACCCCAGCTAACTGGCAACACTGCTGTGCTGTCACTTTGCACGCAACTGACAGCATGAATGACAACGGAGAAAAAACAATAAAACCTAACCTCTAACCTAACGTTGTGGTTGTTTGAGTCGCAATTTTCGCCTTTTACACCGTAAATCAAGAGAAAAACCGAAAGCAGCGAGTGCGGAACGAGAAAATATCGCGTGCAAAGTGGTCGCGCGATGGTGGCGCAGAGATCACTCCGCGGCAACGCGGAAAGTGAGAAGGAAAACAAAGCAAGCGTCGGCGGTGGCGATGCGGCGTCGGTCGGTGGTGGCTCACCGCCCTCGGATGAGGTTTCAGCCGGCTCCAGACCAACGCGCAGTAAACCGTCCGATATGGCCGGTGCCGAGGCGGCTCGAAGTGTTGCCGCTTCACCGGACGCACCGGACGGAAGCAGTGATGTAAGTAGGGGCCCTTCCGCCCGTCCGAAAGGGGCTTATGATGCTGTGATGCTAACGTGTGAATGTGTTTTTCAGGGAATGAAGGAAGAAGAGGACGACAAGTTGTTGGTGATCGGAGATGATTATATGGTGCAGCGACAGGATGGATCCTGGCACCAGGCGCAACTCATCCAATCGCGCCAAAATCCGTGCGATCCGAAGCAACAGGAGTATTACATTCACTACGAGGGCCTGAATCGCCGGTTGGACCAGTGGGTGACACGGGACCGTATTTCGAGTGATCCGATGCCCGGTTCCAGTCCCACCGGAGACCGTGTGGTGGGGACTGGTGTGGCCGTAGGCACCGTACCACCCGTGGCGGTCGATGGAGGAGGGACGGCACGCAAAAGCCCTCTAGGAACATCCAGCACTCCGAACGCGAAAGATACGACGGTGGGAGTTACGGTCGCGGCGGCCAGATTGGGGTTGAAACCGAGTTCGAAGGAAGCGGCCAATTTGCTGCAACCGGCAGATGTTGCACTGTCCGCGGACGGTGATACGGATAGGAAGATTACGCGCAACCAGAAACGGAGACACGACGAGATCAATCATGTGCAAAAGACGTACGCCGACATGGATCCGACGACCGCGGCGCTCGAGAAGGAACACGAAGCCATCACGAAGGTGAAGTACATCGACAAGCTGCGCATCGGACGGTACGAGATCGACACGTGGTACTTTTCGCCGTACCCGGAGGAGTACGGCAAGGTGGGCACGATGTACGTGTGCGAGTACTGCCTGCGCTACATGCGGCTGGCCAAGACGTTGCGCGAGCACCGGGCCACCTGCACGCACCGGCAACCGCCGGGCAACGAGATCTACCGGAAGGGCACGATTTCGATCTTCGAGATCGATGGCAAAGACCATCGGTTCTACTGCCAGACGCTCTGCCTGATGGCGAAGCTGTTTCTCGACCACAAGACGCTCTACTACGACGTCGATCCGTTCTACTTCTACGTGCTGTGCGAGATCGACCGTGACGGGCAGCACATTGTGGGGTACTTTTCGAAGGAGAAAGAATCGCCCGAGGGCAACAATGTGGCGTGCATCCTGATCTTGCCACCGTACCAGCGGAAGGGCTACGGCAAGCTGTTGATTGCGTTCAGCTACGAGCTGTCACGGCGCGAAGGCATCATCGGGAGCCCGGAGAAGCCACTGTCGGATCTCGGGAAGCTTAGCTACCGGAGCTACTGGGCGTACACGTTGCTGAAGCTGATGAAGGACTACCGGACGACGACGATCAAGGAGCTGAGCGAACTGTCCAGCATCACGCAGGAGGACATTATCTACACGCTGCAGTCGATGAACATGGTCAAGTACTGGAAGGGTCAGCACGTGATCTGCGTCACGACGAAGGTCATCCAGGAGCATCTGCAGATGCCACAGTTTAAGAAACCGAAACTGATGGTTGAGCCGGCCTACCTTAAGTGGACACCCCAGAAGCGCAACATTCCCGTGAAGCAGGTGAAGAAGAACTAGGGGACGAAGCCGCTCTAGCGCTGCGCCATCTCGACACCACACTATCCCCTCGTCGGTCGTCGATTCGATTTGTGTCGTGCTTCAACATTACTTGTATTTTACGTTTAAACCACTGAACTGTCGCTTTAAATATAAATGTAACTTAAAAAATAGGCAACTAAAACAACTGTTTTGTGTTTTAAATAGAGAAAGCGCCCGTTACGGCCGTGCTGGCGGCTGTCCGTCGATTATGTGCTGTACGACGTCGCGAAACGTGGCGAAAATGCCACTCACCGCCGGTCGCTTATCGGCCGAGTGGCGTTCCGGTTGATACTTGCCCGTTTCCACGAGAAAGCCGCGCATGCCGATCTGCATCGCACCCAAACAGTCGTCGTTTGGATCCTGCGAAAGGAACATCGTTCGTTAGCATGGCTACCGTTAGGACCAACACAGTTGTGCCATCTTACATCGCCAATCATGACGCACTCGCCAACGGCTACACCTTCCGGTAGGGCGGAGCGAAAGAAATATTCATTTGGTTTACCGATACAAACGGGAGTGACGCCGCTGCTGTACGCTAGTCCCTTGACAAAGCAACCCGGTCCAAGGGCTATCCCATCCGCTGCCTTGTAATAGCGTCCTTCGTGGATGGCAACGAGCTGCGCGGCCCGAGTGCCCGGTGGTCGATGTAAAACGCGAAACGCTTCGTTCAATCGTTCGTAACAAAAGTGGCCCGGTGCCAGGCCAACGACGACGGAATCATGCGGAAGGTCCGGTTGCGGAGGCGGCATATCACCTCGGGCATCTTCGGTTAGCAGATAGTACGGGTTTAGGTGGTGCGTGCGGATGTAGTCGGAAGCGGCAGCCAGGGAACCGTAGATTTCTTCGCGTTCCAACTCGAATCCGATACGGCGCAATCGCGTGTACAGTGATCCCGCGCTTTCCTTCGTGGTGTTTGTCACAAATTTGACCCCCACACCGTGCTGACGGAGCCTGCGGAAGATCATTTCCGTGGTTAGTAAGGCACCGTGATAGACATACACGAGACAAACCTTTTGAGCGCTTCGACCGCACCATCCGTCGGTTGGTCATCGACGTGCAGCGTGCCACTGAGATCGATCAGTGCCATTTTAATCGGTTCCATCGCGGAACGGATCGGCGTTGGCGAGAAGTTTCTGCAACACAAAACGGGAAACTGATTACCGTGGCCCGGTGAAAAGTGAACAGTTTGATCAAAACATTCAGAACCCAATGTCTGACTGGCGATATTCGGAATTCACACTGTTACCGGTGATGGGAGGATTTTAGAAGCAAACTATTTCGCAGCGAGTGGACACCACGAATCGCCAATATCGGCGGCATTGCGTGATGTTTGCTCCTTCGACAATCTGCTGTCTTCTTGGTGAAACATTTCACACTGAAACTGGGGGAGCCACACGGAGCGTAAAAACTCGATTTGCAATAAATACTTTTTGACAAAATGTCCACTAAAGAGAATGGACATTGAATTGTGTGATTGAAATAAAAAAAAAGATTTCCTTTTCAAATAAAGCCCATCAAATAAAAATTGAGGAAATTGTGTGAGGGTTGTCGACGTGTGACCGCCTTCAATTGTGCCAACTGGTCGGAGCATTCTCCTGCTCCGTCTTACCACAGAGACGAGAAGGTTGCCGGGGGACCAGAAGGTTCTCCCGTACCGGGAGCAGCATTGAAACACGGAGTAATTCGTTTAGAAAAAAAAAACGCAGCGCTTCAAGTCTATTAAATTTATTGACGAACTTTTCAGATTGTTGGTGATTAGCACACTGTCGCAGGTTCTTGTTATGAACTTTCACATGTTTCTGCAAGTAATGTTTCGAACGAAACTTTTTACCACAAACTTTACATGGGAATGGCGTCTCACCGGTGTGCAAGCGGATGTGAATCTTTAGTTGATATCGATGTCCGAACTCTACTGAACAATGAGACACTAACGTTGGCCCTTGTCGTGAATTTTCATGTGGTTGTACAGGATGCTTGCCGCATGGAACGCTTTGCCGCAGACTTTACATTGGAATGGCTTTTCGCCGGTATGAGTTCGAATGTGATCCTTAAGAAGCTCTTTCCGTGCGAATTTACCAGTGCAATGTGGACATTGGTGTTGGTCCTTGTTATGAATTTTCATGTGGCTGTGCAGGATGCGTGCCGCATGGAACGTTTTACCACAGACTTTACACATGAATGGCTTTTCGCCGGTGTGAGTGCGGATGTGATCCTTAAGACGGGATCGCAGAGCGAATTTGGCAGAGCAATGAGGACACTGATGTTTGTCCTTGTCGTGAATTTTCATGTGGATGCACAGGTTGTTGGTCGCATGAAATGGTTTGCTGCAGACTTTACACATGAATGGCTTTTCGCCAGTGTGAGTGCGCATGTGGTTCTTAAGCTTGGATGTGTCTGGATACGTGGCCGAACACTGGAGGCACTGGTGTTTTTTCTTGTTTCTACGCACATTACGATTATCTTTGCAGCGCTGCATTGTAGACACTGAGAACTCTGCAGCGGCGATATCCTTTCGGGAACTTCGTCGCTTATTTGACCTCAACAGTCGCTGCTCGCCGACTACGGAGACACGTTGATTACCAGTGTGTTCTGATTGTTCTGCACCAGTAGCATCCATTTGATTCAATCTAGGGACTTCGGCGGCATACTTGGTACCCAAATTGTTGTGATCTGAAATTGATGCTGGGTTGTCAGGACCCGTGGTGGTCTTCCCTGCCATAGAAGCTTCTCCTTGGACATCGAAAGGATGGATTTGCATATGGGTACGCAGATTATTTGCCGAATAGAACCTTTTGCTGCACACTTTACACAAAAATGGCTTTTCGCCGGTATGAGTCCGAATGTGATCCTTAAGACGGGATTGCCGAGCGAATTTGGCAGAGCAATGAGGACACTGATGTTTGTCCTTGTCGTGAATTTTCATGTGGATGCACAGGTTGTTGGCCGCATGGAACGTTTTGCTACAAACTTTACACATGAATGGCTTTTCGCCGGTATGAGTCCGAATGTGGTCCTTAAGAAGGTATTGCCGTGGGAATTTACGAGGGCAATGAGGACATTGGCGTTGGACCTTGTCGTGAATTTTCATGTGGTAGCGCAGGTTGCTTGCCGCATGGAACGTTTTGCTACAGACTTTACACATGAATGGCTTTTCGCCGGTATGAGTACGGATGTGATCCTTAAGACGGTGTTGGTGTGCGAATTTGTCACGGCAATGAGGACACTGATGTTTGTCCTTGTCGTGAATTTTCATATGGATGCACAGGTTGCTTGCCGCATGGAACGTTTTGCTGCAGACTTTACACATGAATGGCTTTTCGCCGGTGTGAGTGCGGATGTGGTTCTTAAGCTTGGATGTGTCTGGATACGTGGCCGAACACTGGAGGCACTGGTGTTTTTTCTTGTTTCTACGCACATTACGATTATCTTTGCAGCGCTGCATTGTAGACACTGAGAACTCTGCAGCGGCGATATCCTTTCGGGAACTTCGTCGCTTATTTGACCTCAACAGTCGCTGCTCGCCGGCTACGGAGACACGTTGATTACCAGTGTGTTCTGATTGTTCTGCACCAGTAGCATCCATTTGATTCAATCTAGGGACTTCGGCGGCATACTTGGTACCCAAATTGTTGTGATCTGAAATTGATGCTGGGTTGTCAGGACCCGTGGTGGTCTTCCCTGCCATAGAAGCTTCTCCTTGGACATCGAAAGGATGGATTTGCATATGGGTACGCAGATTATTTGCCGAATAGAACCTTTTGCTGCACACTTTACACAAAAATGGCTTTTCGCCGGTATGAGTCCGAATGTGATCCTTAAGACGGGATTGCCGAGCGAATTTGGCAGAGCAATGAGGACACTGATGTTTGTCCTTGTCGTGAATTTTCATGTGGATGCACAGGTTGTTGGCCGCATGGAACGTTTTGCTACAGACTTTACACATGAATGGCTTTTCGCCGGTATGAGTCCGAATGTGGTCCTTAAGAAGGTATTGCCGTGGGAATTTACGAGGGCAATGAGGACATTGGCGTTGGACCTTGTCGTGAATTTTCATGTGGTAGCGCAGGTTGCTTGCCGCATGGAACGTTTTGCTACAGACTTTACACATGAATGGCTTTTCGCCGGTATGAGTACGGATGTGATCCTTAAGACGGTGTTGGTGTGCGAATTTGTCACGGCAATGAGGACACTGATGTTTGTCCTTGTCGTGAATTTTCATGTGGATGCACAGGTTGCTTGCCGCATGGAACGTTTTGCTGCAGACTTTACACATGAATGGCTTTTCGCCGGTGTGAGTGCGGATGTGGTTCTTAAGCTTGGATGTGTCTGGATACGTGGCCGAACACTGGAGGCACTGGTGTTTTTTCTTGTTTCTACGCACATTACGATTATCTTTGCAGCGCTGCATTGTAGACACTGAGAACTCTGCAGCGGCGATATCCTTTTGGGAACTTCGTCGCTTATTTGACCTCAACAGTCGCTGCTCGCCGGCTACGGAGACACGTTGATTACCAGTGTGTTCTGATTGTTCTGCACCAGTAGCATCCATTTGATTTAATTTAGAGCGTGCGGCGGCATACTTGGTACCCAAGTTGTTGTGATCTGAAACTGATGCTGGGTCGTCAGGACCCGTGTTGGTCTTCCCTGCAAGAGAAGCTTCTTCTTCGACATCGAATGGCTCCGTTTTGAGAATATTATGTTCATGTTTCAGATCAGTATCTGATGGCTGATCCTGCTGCTGGTCGTCCATTGGTTCACGTTTCAAAAGTGTTTCCAGCGATTCTTCCTCTGCCTCGAACAAATCGTCATGATGATTATAATCGTATGTAATGCTTATCTGTTGTAAATTAGAAACCGTTTGACTCGATTGATAATCCTCTTCCGAATCTTCCGCGGCAACCTCTGTTTTGACCACCAATTTAACGCCATCGGTTTGCTGCATTTCGTTGTTAGAATGCTCTGCATTTGTATCGGAACCGGCCAAATGGGTGGTGTCGGCTTCTTCCTTAAACCGTTCGATTCTTGCATTGTTCAGAATCCATATCGAGCGCAACTTATCATAAAAGTCGAACCGCGATTTGCAGGCCGAACACAAATACGTTGGATATTCTGGCAAAAGTTGCATCTGCAAAACGATGGGGAGCATGTAACGTTTCGAAAACATGAGAAAATTCATTATTAGTAGGGCATATTACCTGAACATTTGTACAGGAAAATACTTGTTGTAGCAAATATTCGCCTCTTTCGTCGGAAGAGACCGGCTCCAAAGTGCCATCAGCCGACAGGCAATTTCGACATCTAGGCGTGCTTCTAGAAAGAAATGCGCTATTATAAATATTTACTCTTGGTTATCGTCAACTTACTCGGCTGCAAATGCATCTTTATACGGCTTCGAAGATGCCATTTTGACTCCAACAGTTTTTTACAGAGAAACGTTTTTCCGCTTTGCGATCGTTTTCTGGACAAAGGTCGGCGTTTGACAGCTTCTTTGCGCCCCAAGAGAAAAGATAGTTACTTAATGATGCTGTGAGTTGCTAAATGCTGTCAATTTGGTCATTCGAACACAATAGTTCTCAACGGATGAGTAGAATTTAGCTGTTCCCGGCGCGGGTCGCCATGCCTCAGTTCATCCTCATTTCTCGACCAAATCCATCTAAAATACCAAATATGATCCCCTTCATTCCAACATTCCCGGATTCCAATAGGTTGTGGCCGGAATCGCACCAATTTTCAGCCAAATCGGTGGTTCTTGATCACAAATGTCGAATAAAAACCGTTGTTTTGTTTGTTAGTTGCAAAATAGTGATTTGATAAGGGTTATGAGATTATTATGATTAAGATTTATCAAACCCCGCCAATAATTTGTTTGAAAATGAGATTTTTTCAAAGCTTTTTAAATTCTTTTCTACATCACATTGTAGCGCGCCGAACGCTCATCCATAGGGCAATGATGTACTTTGGCAAGAACGTTCTGTTTTCCTACTGCAGATGTTTTAAAACGAAAAGTAATGATCGTTTAATAGCTGCGTCACTGCCCGTGCACGCATCGTCTACGAAATCGTCTTCGGAGTGAAATTGTATAGCTAAGTGTTTCTTATCTCGCGTGCCTCCTATCGATTGAAGGAACTCGTCGCGCGGCCAGACTCGTACGCTGCCGCCATCAGCTACGGCCCTAATCTAAGACACAGTAAACGTGACGGAAACGTGTCTCTAATCAACACGCCGTGCAGCTGCTCAGCTGCCCAACTGAGCCAGGGTTTCGTTACTCCATCCCCCGCTAATCGGGCTCCGTCGTCGGTCCGCGTCCATATCACGTGATGATACGCGGGGCCCCAAACAATTGTGGTCGGTTTTTCGGGGGTTTCACCGCTGATAATTCATTTCCAGAGCCGCCGGAGGCTGTTTTCGACGTATGTGGCACTAATTGAGTGCGTTATTGCGTCGTTCGAGGGCAAAGCGATACGAAGAACCTCCATTACCGGGATCATCCACCCAAGGGATCAAGGGAAGCACACCCGGCTTGGGAGATCCCTCAAACCGGATAGCCCGGAACTGCGACGCAATCCGGAATGTGATCATGGAGTTGTGGCGTGATGTGGACCAGTGTTCTCGGGTGCTCCGGCTTTTTTTGTTGTAATGCGGTATTGCGCTAGACGAAAGTTTATTTACCTAACACTAAGCAACATCAGCAGCCGCCGGATGCTGCGCTGCTGCTGATAATTCGAAGCAGTCGCTTATCAGCTGATACCTTCCACGCCCGTCATCGCGTAGCGGCCCGCGAGCGAATTTCTTGAATGAAAAGAAATCGGCGATCACCGGCGGAGACGAAAACAACCAATTGGTGGATCGTCTTAATATACTAACAGGTTATCAATCAGGGGAATGCTTTCTGCCTGACTATGCATTGAGTGATTACGTATTTAGAAGTGGAAAAAAAACTGCAGTCAATAACCTGTTTCATAAATATGGTCAATAGAGGCGGTAAGAGGAGCCCCGTTTTTTGGGTATCCGTTTTAGCGTAAGTTCGAGTCATCTCATTTCATCATCATTCCCGCTGCCAGACAGCTGAACTTTGGCCATCTGGCCGTAGCTGGAAGTGTATGTACGTCAATGAAATAGTGAGCTGATAGCGATGAACATGACCAGCAGAAGAAAAGAAATTTCACAACATAATGACCGATAACGTCGGCTGGCCGTTTGCTATGACACTCGTGTCTAAGCGACCTGTCCATCACTCGTCGCGGTGAGCATAATTCTGATAATGCGTATGCGGTTTTTATTAAAACGGTGCCGATCCGCCTATGCTGGGGTGCTGGGGTGAACTACGTTTTGAGCTAAGCCGCGCCACTAACAGCCGCTAATATGTTTGAGGTCCGAGGCCTTCGTACCAGACATTGATCGCTTGATGGTCGGCCATTAACCGCAGGATCGCGGGAGAATTGAGTCATCGTCAAGGCCTGTTATGCTGTGCTGCTGCACTATACGGGTCATCAATCGCGTGGTTCTAATCGCCACAATTCGTTCGCTTCCCAAGAACAATCTGCTACTGGCTGCCGTGGCCGGCTGCCAGTCTGCAGATCGTCGACGATGCGAGAGCATCGTGTCAAGGTTACCGCCTTTTATGACTCAGCACCGTAGTGTGGCGTAGTAATGCTGGGCAACCAAGTAGCATTTCCAGAGTACGCTACGTAACGGAATCAGGCCGGCCGGAAATTTTCCAGCAACAAGTGCTGTGCGTAAATGGGCGCCGGCCGTGATTAGGCACGTTCTGGGAGATTAGAGGAGCGGTAGAAAAACAAGTCTACAAACAAGGAAGTGAGTTTATATATTAAATCACACACCACCGGTTAATCACAAAGTTGTCCCTTCCGAAGGCTAATGGGTTGAATTTTTAACGAGGTAACTTTTTTTTTGTTTCGAACTTCGGATCTTCGATTCACACCATCACACGATCTCGCTGGCAGTTTCAATTTATTACGCATTATTTATTTCCAGTTCAAGAACCATTGATATCTGTCAACTACAGGACTGCGCCCTGGCTCCAAACACCTTATGGTAAGATTATTAGCTCTGGGCCGTTCGATAGGCGTACAATCAGAGACGTCCACAGAAGACACCGGAACTAGTACAGGTTGAATGAAGGAGAAGGGTTTGTGTGTCTGCTGAATACTGTATGTAGTGAGAGGGTTTGTGCGTTGCGGTAAAGCTTTTCCGTTACACCGAGAAACAGAAATTGACATTGTAAAACCTGTAGGCTGTGTAATTGTAGCGTTTTTAGGACAACATTCAGTTTTCGTGCTTTATCATTGGGTCCGATCGTTTTTCTTTTCGAGCTGATTTTTCTTTCCCTATTTACCGCCGCTTAACCACTAACAGTTTGCACTTTGTAAAACTATGCACTGCCTTAAGTACGAAAGCTAAACTAGTAAAACAAATAGAAGCATTAGGACCAATTCTAAGGGGCTCTTGGTGGTCTTAGCGCAGAGGGTGCGCGCGTACGTGTCGGAAGCCAGCTTTCCAGACCACGTGCACGATCACCAATTTACATGCTAACACTACCTAACCTAGGGGCAAGCGAAAAAGGCGGCTCCGATCCCGGGCCGATGAGTTAAGCGGCCCAAAAGGTCTGCAGAAAGCAGTGCTTACGAACTAGGATACATCTCTAACAGGAATCATCATACTGCCCCACTGGCCACTGTTTGCGGAGAGGATTCGCGCGGAGAGGTCAGATTAAATCCATTCGTTCGCTTTTTTATCGTCCATCTACTGCGGACCCTTTCTGTGTGCGTTGACTGATGGGAGGCTGCGGCCAGTTTGGCACCTTTCCTTATGGCGGAACTATGAGAGGTTTAAGGAAATCGTTCGAAACGAATCGTACCATCAGCTACGGGGCTACCTTGTGTGCTTAACACCGAGACAGCATCAATATGACGTCGTCCAGTACAGAGCGAGAGAGGAATAGAGAGAGAGAGACGTTGCTGACTGTTTCGGCTAAACGGCTAAACCAACAGAATGATCGTTTTGATGTCGATGGGGACGATGGGGACCTAATTATATAAGAACAGTGCTTGCTCTCGTGTAAAGCATCGTTTCGCGCAGCATATCAGATATGCTGCAACCGAAACGGGAACGTTAATAAAAAACAAGAAACAATAAGCAAATATAAATATACGTGTGTTTGTGTGTGTGTGTGTGTTTTGCGTTTTAAATATTACTCCGTCCGACCGAGTTTTGCGCGCACTGTGATCCAGTTTTCCGCGACATCATAATAATAGTGTCCACACCGGGAGGCGAGTGCTTACCTTCGCTACATGCTCTTAGAGTATTTGTTTTCCGGCACGATTTGTTTTTTATCTGTTCTCGTATAGCAATACGCATAATGTGTGGGGTGGAGTTAGTTTTCAATAGTTTTTAAAAATTACAACTGTACACCCTCCGTAGTGGGGGTGGTTTCGACGGTGGCGCGTTAATTACAACCCGGAGGCGCTGCCGCTCGCGGTAGTTGATCAGGACTCGGGAGTCGACTTTTTATCCCCTTCTCGACAGCGGTACACAAAGGTGCTGGTCGAGATGTCGTCGTCCGTTCGGATGCACACCTGCGTTTTGGGACACTCGCAACTAGTGATGGGAAACGGAACAGGATAGAAAGGTGACGCAGATAAGTAATGGTGCCGTAGAGAGCGTGTTTGGTGAGAAATTCGACTCCCTAAGGTGGGACGACAAATACTACTTCCCGCTGCAAACTACTTACGTGTTTTGTACGAATTTCTCTATCTTACGGGTGTAGGGCGTGTAGATGGCCCAACCGCAGGGTGAATTGCTTTCACACTTTTTGTCGATCATATCGAACGTTTCGTTGACAACGGATCGCTCTGCCCGGGACAGAACCTGGAAGCATACAGACAAAGGACAGACAAGTTGAGTCTACGTAGGCGTTGATTGTAACGAACTAATGAGGATGCGTAAAGTGAATCACAATTCTGAAATGCTTGAAGCCCGCCACAATTGTCCTGTGGAAAAGGTGATGTTCACGGCACGTCGATCCCGTGGCTCGCTATCGCCCCACTCCTAATCCAACTGTAAACATGACAACAACGATTCGGTTCGCCTGTTATTCATTGAAACCGCGCCGTTTGCTGCGATCGAGCCCCGATGACGCACATTGTGCAGTTGGCAGCGGTTTGTACAGGATCGCTGGCGAGATTATGCTTCAAACGTCATAAGGGCTACCAAGATACATCGCCGCGGTCCCATGTTGAGGATGCACCCACCCGACCACAGCCGAATAAGGGCGGTATAAGGCGCAGAAACTCGCACAGGTATCAATCGTATGGTGTGCGTTACTCCAATTAAAGTCGTACGCACGTCCTGGCTCGTGAGGGGTTTCGTTTTTTTTGTCTCTGTGCCCAGACCCAGACAAGCCCACCCAGATATGCTTATGTGACAACTTTTACCGGCGCTTTTACGCGCTTCCTTGCGCTGGGGTCATCAATTTTCAAGCGTCTGACGGCAGAATTGGTTTGAGCATCAAATTTACGCCACCATCGTACCTTATCGTACCACACGACACCGCTGCTAGGTATCATTATGGAAATGAGGTAGTCTCGGCGTGGCGTGTGGCATCTATCAGCCCGAACTTGGTGGCGCCTTTCTTCGCGGTTTTCTGTTTCTGTAGATGAACTTTGCAGTTGAACACTCGAGACAGCTCGTAATGCGGTGCCACGGAAGGGGTATGATTTTATGGACAAATGTGAAATTGAAAAACACTTTTAGGTCGTTTTATTGAAGCTGCCCGAATGGAAGGAATTAAAGCCAGCGTGACCGTGTGCCTAACTTTATTTCCGGCAGTGTGTGTGCGGGTCGCGACATGGGCGCGCGCCAACGATCGTTGTAAACAAGCTCTACGCTTTATGAATGGATGAGTATGAGAGCTGATAGGAGCTGACTCGCTTCGCTTGACAGGCTCTGCGCCACAATCTTGGATCAACCGTTACGGTAGATTACAAGTCGGGCCCGAGGAGGCCCGTTCGATGCCGAAGCGGAAAATTTGTTTTCTTCGCCGACCGAACGAACCGAAGCGAGCCACAGGTTTGTGCCACAGGCTGGGAACGAATTTTAAACTCTTAATTAAAAACAAAGTCTTTAATCGCAAGCAGTCTTTGTTGGTTATTCAATTGATTACAGTTCTTTCTTTCAATAGAACTTTGTTATAATTTCTACCATTGGCAAGGGGGCATAATTCGGCGAACACCGGCAGCGCGCAGAAGTTGGCATTCCCAGAAGGTGGGTCCGCTCTTTTTGTCTCTCTCTCTCTGTTGTGCTTCTTCGAAGGGCCCGCAAGGGCCTACCCGTCGTAAGCCTAATGAATTAGGTTTGACTTGTTAATGAGCTGCGGAAGGTTTATCTTCGCCCTGCCTGAGAAAGTTTGTTTTCCATCACATCAATCAGAGCGCCGAGAGGTGATTTTCCATTCTGCTGCCCGGTGCGGCCGCCCGGAGGGCGACCTGAACGGCAACGGGGAAAATTATCATCTTCGAAGATTTGTCCCGCCCGCCCGGCCCTATGCTATTAGTTGGTGTCCCTCATTAGCAGGTCTGGACGTACCCGGTGGCGACATCTTTGCACGAGCATACCACACAAAGAGCACACATTAAAAGACGGCCAAAGCCGCGTTAAAGAGGCCTATGTTTAAGCCGGTGGTAATGGAAGCCTAAACGGAGGGAGGTAAGTGGAACGCTGCCGGTGCTCCAGGAAGGGGTCAACGCTCAGCGCGCTCGCGCGCGTCAATACTGGCCCCGGGTTGCATCAGACCCGGAGCGGTGGAGTCAGTCAGTCACTGTGCACAGGAGGTTATAGTTTAAGATTGCACTTTTTTCTGTGCAACCAACCGTTTGTCCGCCACCTAGTTTCGACCTGCTCCTATCGTAAGGGTGGAGGAGAGCGTTATGTGCAGAGTGCACACAAACACAGCACAGGGGGCTTGGCCCGTGGCGCATCTGGATTTTCGGGAGTTCCATCATATGCGGGTCCGGCCCAATTTAGCAATTGTGGTTCCCTATTACATAAACCAATTTGCTACCGAAAAACCGGTGGCGGTGCAGTGGCAGTTCCCGTTCCCGTCCTGCCCGGCCCGGTCCGCCCGAAATTTCTTGGCGCGATCGCCCCCGGGTTCCCTTCCTCTACACCGTTGCATATGCGTTTTCGATCCCTTAGGGGCCCATTTTGGGCCGCTTTTCACCCCACACATCCCAAGATGTTGGTCGACCGCAACATTGGTGCTTGTGGTGTTGCGTGGCCCATTAGCGGCGGGCGGTGGGGACCCAGTAATGCGGGCCGGATTCCGTCAGGGGGATGGAGAGCATGGCGGGCGGCCGAAAGAAGCGTGGTTTGTTTTGGTCGGACGAATTGGATCATCGTGAAGGTCAGACAAATCGGACCGCGCATATTGTGGCCGCGCTGAGCCAGCGCGCGGTTATTGCGTTGGATCCAAAGTCAAGAACATGCCGCGGGAAGATACACGAAACGTTCGCCTTCGGTTCGGCCCTTCCGCTGGGTGGAAGAGAGTTTTGCCTGTGGGTGTGGGGCACTTACTTGCAGGGAAATGGACGCTTGCCGGGACACGTGCACGACGCTCAGTACAAACAGGGCCACCAGCAGGACGGCGCTGAACGATCTTACATGGCTGGCCATTTTTTTAACAGAATGCTACACGGCCTCGCTTCCTCACTTGCTGTATGTTGGGACGCACCAATTCAGCAGAGTGTTCGAGAAATTGGAACTTTTTTGGCGCTAAAACTTTCACGACACTACTGCGATCACTTGCCACTGAGCCGATCGATCCGGGACGTTTGTTCGTGGCGGGCGGTGAGCGGACGGTGATAGATCGCCACGGGGGCTTCAACTGATACAAGGGACTGGGACCAACGGGATTCCACGCCAACAAACACTGCGAAAACAAGGTTCGACTGATCTCGGCCGAGTGCGGAGAGTGAATATGTTCGCCGTTGCCGTTGGCCCTACAATTTATTCGAATGAGCGCCCGTTGGTCCGGCGGCGGCCCGAACCGCGGTTCTCAACCACGAACGCAACGCACGCACTTTCGTGATTCGCTCTCTTTCTGCCCCGTCCGGTTCAACGTCGTCTGCTGTCTCTGTTGCGCCCTTATACGCGGTATACGGACATACACAAATACAAACGCCAAGTTATGCTCGCTCGCTCGATCCACAGCGTCATGCATGCGCCATCTCGCTCGCTCGCTTCCTGCGAGGAGTTCATCGGTGAGCGCTTCGGGGTTGAGAAAATTAAATCGCACGAAGCGGGAACTCATTTTCACGCTTTCGTTTGGATGAACGTGAAAAAATAGATCTTCGAAACGAACCTATACGAAGGGCGCAGGATTTTGGGTTCGTGAACCCGCAAGGATATGTGAGAATGTGCGTGAGAATGTGTGTGGTCCGGAGAAAAGGTGCAAGCATGCATTCACATTCGCAGCAGGGGCGAAGCATTTCTCCGGGCCGAAAGGAAACCGAAAAAAGGATCGACGCCCGACGGATCGTCACGTGCTCGGCCGCACGTGTGTTCGCCGCCGCCCGGTTCCTTCGCATCCCGTCTTTGTCACCCCTCCGAGGAGCGACTGCGATGGAGACCGTTGGTGGATTGCACTTTTGGAAAGCAGATGCATCGACCCCGTGCTGAACAGATTTCGTTAGTTGTCTCCGTGCGGGGTGCAAATCCTGTAGACGATTAGTTTATAACGACTATTTTTTAAAAATGTAAACTCACATTTGTGCCTAAATCCGCAAACATTCCCTTTAGAGGACTCCAGCCCGACTGCACTTTAGATAGCGCGTTGGGGCTGTTTATATAGCGCCGCAATGAAGTGTTCGTTATCAGCTCTCAAAATCCAGAAACCTCCTCCACTCACACCAATGCTGGCCTGTGCAGTGTTTTAGAGGGGCAAATTTTGAACTCAATCTGTATAGTGTCGTGCCTATTTCATCAACCAGTAGTCCTTAGTCTTAGAGGCCAGCTAGTAATTAGCAGGAAGAACACACAGGCACCCGAGCAAGCGAAAGGAACCCACAGAGCGTAACAAATATCTCTGCCAGCGCGAGAATAAAAGCAGCCGATTTACGCGCCCATTAGTTCGCGGACGTATTAATGATTCGTGCGTTTGTTTTGCTGCGTGTTTTGCGCGTCACTCACGCACCGGCCACCTGGCCGGCCCCCCCTCAGAGGCAGCATTAACCTTTAGCTTCCGCCGAGCGTGTCGGGAATTGAACCCATCGAATCGTTACTTTTTTCTTCATCGTTCGTTTCTTTCCCGTTTCGTTTCGTTCGACCACCCGGGATCGGGATCGCGATGCAAATTGATATTTGAATTTATATCTTTGTTTACGCCATGAATTTTCTTCCGGCGGCGCGGCCCGGCCCAGCCCGGCCACTTGCTTATGTTGCCTGTTGCGTGTGTGTGTGTGTGTATGTTGCTGATGCGAGATGCTGGACGTGCGTGACTCACAGTGCGCGCGACATAACGACGCGATTGACGCGTTTTTGGCGCAAACGGTGGACTTTTAACCGTCGGTCGATGATCGACCGAAACTGCGTACCCGCTGCCGGAGCTGCCGCGCAGGGTCGCCCTCAGCCCGCGGGTCAAGTTGGGCCCGTCGGGATGCGATCGATCGGGTGGTCGGTGGGCACGCGCAGTTTAATGCGCAGTAACATCAATTAACCGTACCAAACGTCGTGTCGTGCGAGATCGAACGATCGGTGTCTTTAAACTTGTTTACATTGTTAAAGTGCGACACGTTTCCCGTGCCGTGCCGTGCCGTGAGGATCTCCTCGTAAACACAGATGGGGAAGGAAATTCCTGTGGTGTGATCGTGTTTCGCTACGACACACGCGGCGCAGCGGTGTGGACTTCTGGACCCCTTCAACGCCCTGGACAGTCCCTGCTCGGTATCGACTTTTGGGCGGGCGTCCGAATTTCCCGCGACAATCAAATCAATTGCCGATTTGCCTTTTTGTTTGTGGCCACATTCCACGGCCGCCACCACCGGCACCGCAGTTCCGGCAGCAGGCGTGCGGCCACGCTGATGGGTTGATTGAATTATGTCATCCGATGGTGATGCTTCGGCCGTTGATTGAACTCTATGCTTATGCTGCTGCTCCCAATTGAGCACCCGGGGCCGGCTGGCCGCCGCGTTGTGTGTGCCTTCAAATGCGCCTCGGAGGGATTTTGGAAACCACGGAAACCGCGGTACCCGATCGAATGCGGTGGTTTCGGGTGAGAAAAGCAAACCCGGGAAGGTTTAAGGAATGAAAAAGGGAGTTAAGCCAATTAAACGGCCGTGTTTACCGTGCCAAACACACACACATATCTTCCAACCGGACCGACCGAAGCCCTGCCAGGAACCCGGTCGGCCGGCCAGCCGGCCGGCGGGTGGATTTTAAATGGGAAAGATGGCGCACCCGGGCACTTCGGTTTATGAGGTCCGGTTGTGTGCGGCTTCTATCCGGTGCGAACCGACGCCGTCGTCGATGGCGGCGGCGACGGGGGAAAGGAAAACTCATTCGTTCCGGCAACGGGCAGTTAAATTTTAACGCTCCGTAATGAGCTCACCACCGGCACCGGTCGGGCTTGGGATGTGACGGGATGGACGGGTTGCCAAGGGACTTTTCACTTAACGGCCGCGCGGTTCCAATGTGCATTTCGCTAGTTCCACTAATTCTGCTTTCTGCTGTCGCTGCTGCTGCTGCTGCTGCTGCTGCTACTGGCTGGTGCCGCAGGATTTACATCATAATTATGCTCATTTGTGGCGAATGTTTTACGACCGCAACCGCGAGTGATGACGTCTGACCGGATCGAACGGATCGCGTCTTTTTCTGTTCCTTCGTTTCGCGCTGCGATTCCTTGAAGGGCTGCACTTTGCACAGTCAGGCAGCGAGGAGTGGGAAGAAATAATGATAAAATTCGTTATGTTTACGATGATGATGATGATGATGTTGATGTACCAGACACCGAAACGATGCAGTTCAATTTAAGGGAGGAAGCAGCGAACTGGCAATAAAAAAGGGGCGAATCGTTAGCGAGCCATCGCGTGGATCGCGTAAACCTTTAAAGGCGACTCGCTAATGTGGGGCAACTGCAGCAGCAGCAAAGCAAATACTCGGTATATCATCACAAACCCGAAACCCGTCCATAAAAAGCGGTCCGTAGTTTGGTGTGTATTATTAGCCGACCATTTTAGTGTATATTAAATACCCAAACCACCATCACTTACTAGCTTACCCAATTTAGTCCAAAACCGAAGTTTACGAAAGTTTCGCGCGCAATTGCGACCGCGAGTGAACGCCGCATCCGTTAGCGGTTCATCCGGGACGAGTGAACGACGCGCATGAGTTACTCAGGTCGGGCCCCGAAAAAGCACCGTGGTATGCGCCAACCGTTGGCATCCTTTTTTGGCAGCTACACCGGGACCTTCTTCCGCCGGCAGGACAGCCGGCCGGGAGCAAGTGGGCCACGGTGCAAGCACGTGCACCCAGGCGGATGATGCAACAGCACAGTTCCGGTTGTCATGCATCGGCTTTCTAAACGAGCGCCCTAGCCGTTCGACCCGAAGACACCAGACCCAAGGAAAAGTAACGAAATTCCCGCTACAACGGAGCCGATGCCGATGTTGGAAGGGTACCAACTTTATACCGGCGACCGAGCAAACACATTGGCCTCTGATAGGGTCGGGTCTTGCGGGTAGATCGTCTTTACCTGCGGAGCTGCGGTGTCCCGGGCTCGGCATACAGACATTCATTCACAAGCCCCAGACTCGGGTGCAAAGGGTGCGCCACGGTCGGCTGCACCGGCTGATGCAACCTGGGCCCGGACTTGGGTCACTATCACAAAACCACGCTGACGCTCGCGGTCTCAGGACCTTGCCCAGGTTATTACACCGTGGCGGCAAAATTCGGTTGTGGCGGCGAATAGCATGATCATTCACGATCGCAGCTCCCACTAGAGTAACAGGGAAAAACACCACGTGGGAGTTTCGGTGCGTGAAAAGTCGCGTTCTGCGCCGTGTCTGCCTGGCTGACATGTCTGAATGCGCAGGGGTCGATAAAAATAGTCATCCGTCGATCGTCCGTCGCCCGTCGGGGATCGTTAAACGGTGATCTTGACGCGTGGACCCTCAAGTAGGGCACATTCTTGACGAGCGCTGCGTGCAGATGTTTGGTCGAAACCGACTCGGAGAGACAATGATAACATATGGGTGGCCAAAGACGCTCGAACCGTTGAGATCGGCGTCCTTCGTTCGGGTTGGGTCCGGTCGAGACGGGGTTGGAGTTCCTGGAACGAGCAGGGTATTCCTGGTAGGAATTGTGGGAAGATGGCAAAAGCACCGATGGATTTTTTTTTCTAGTCCAGCGTCCCGCTTCCAGGAAGTCGCCCCGACCCCGTACCTGCCACCTATCAGACGTCCGGCGTCCTGGGGTGTGGAAAAGTACTGGACTTTCGCGGACGCCCGGAGCCGGACCCGACCGAAGAAGCGGTTTTCAATCATCATAAAAGACCAGCCTTCTGCTTTCCGTTCCCCCGGCCCGACCGGGACGATCGGACCATGCGCAACTCGGGCGCCGATTGGTCCGGTCCGGCAGTAGGCACCGGGCGGCTACCGAGCGGCAGGCGCTGAAAGGTAGGGTCATTTTACGCATTTACGATTGCCGACCGCCGACCACCGACCACCAAACAACAGGTAACGACAGGGAGTCGATCCTGTCGGCACGTTTATGAGGTATAGGGTTTGGCTCGCAACATTCTCGAGGGTCGGGTCCTGAGATCTTCGACAGCCTCGGCGGAGCTCTTCCGGGCCTGGTCTGGGCTTGACAGGCGTCACAAACGTGGTGCGTTCTGTAGCTGAACTTTTCAATGAATTCTGATGACTCACCAGCGGCTCAACGGGCGAGTTGAGGAACTGATTCCGTTGACCTAGCCAAGTAGAAGATTCCAGAACCGATAACTTCCGGCACGCTATAGGGAACGACGGTTTTGAAAACATCCAACCACGACAGTCGCTGGACACGCTGACGACCTCGATTAGTAGTGGCTCACACGACCAACCCACTCGTGACGCACCGCGGCTGTTTTCTTTTCGCCAGAACTGCGACTAAAATACCGGTTCCCTAGGAAGCGCTCTAGTTGGCGGCGTATAGCGACGACACAGTTGCCACAAGTTTTACACACAGGGCCCCGCAGGCCGGCAAACGTCCGGTGACTATCGCGTGATCGGAGGCCTGTCCGCCGGCACCGACCAATGGCGGTGGACCAATTATATTGGGCCACAACTCAGCATGCGTCGGACAACGACACACTTGCGGGGTCGACCGTCTTGATTACACCTTCGGCGCACCCTGAACTTGTTGTTTTGAACCACAGCCAGTCAGGGCGGGGATTTACAATCGGAAAACGTCATTTTAATGCGTCGCGCTTCAGGCTGGAATCGCCGCGAAAGGCGCAAACTGCAGTCTGTTTTGACGGTCTCGGTTCGATTGTGTTTTGGTCGGTCTCGATCGCAAGGCCACAGGTCCTCTCCATTCTTGAACGCGATCCTCCGGATCAGATAAGGTACTGTGCGAGCGAGTGCTGTTCTGCGTCATTGCGGGGTCTGAGAGCTGTGCCAGATTCGAAGCAAGGAAAAATAGTCGTTGAACCCTATTGAACGCTGGCTCCGGTTTTCGGAACGTTCGATCGGCAGGATGTAATCTCAACATCAAAGGCATCGATTGTGGCAGATAAGTGTAAGGCTTGGGTTGGGTTACGCAATTGAAGGCTGGCGCGGAAAACACGACTCTTGGCGAAGCGGTTGTTTTGGGACGCGATTTTGGACGGGAGCCCGATCGGTGACGTGGAGTCCAGATCAGAAGACAAACCTGGCCTGGCTGGGGTCGAGGGTAAAACACAGTGGCTCCTCCGAATGGCCGTACAGCGTCGGCCGGACCTCCCAATTAAAAAAGATCAAGTAGTGCTGGCGATCTCCCATCTTGAACTTGATCGCGTTGACCTGTGGCATGTGGCACCGTTGTGCATCGGGGCGCATAGAGCGGCCCTTCCTGCCCTGGCGGACAGCGCGATCCTCCGGCAGGGCCGCAGCAGACGACTTAGAAAGCGCACCAATTGGATGAATTGGACAAAGGGAAACGCGATGTGCGCTACGTGCGCGCCCGGATCCGACCGATGGCCGGCCGATGGGCGGCCGATCGATTGACCGCGGGAGACAAACTGTCGTCAGTGTTCTGCCACCCTTCCACGCTTCGCCGTCGTCCCTGCGGTGTGAACCGGACCGTACCGGCCTCGCAATGCCGCCAATTGGCGATGCGCATCGCGTGATCGATTCATCATCTGACACGGCGATACGGCGAGACGCTGCATCGCGATGCTGCGATGCTGGCGGTGCCGGCGACGGCGGCGGTGTTTGAGCTAGGTTTACTCGGGTTGGGGTGACTTCATCGGCCAAGTGCCGTGGCCGGGTGCCAGTGGACCGTGGCTGCGCAGACAACGCGGCGCTAGCTGGGAACCAACCTACTGGCAAATTCTCTCGATCGCGCGAATGGGTAGTCAAGTGGCAGTTAACGGCAATTATGCGGTGCAACGTGTCATCGATTGTGGCGTCGAATACGTAACAGAACGCAGCCTCTCCGATCATAGTTCCAGAGATGCTGTGCGGGATGCTTCGTATTTATCGAAAGATTTTCGACGGCGCTACCATTACAAATCAGAGCAGAACCAGCACCGGTTTGGGGGGTTGATTAACTTATTACAGCTTTATTTTTCCACATCCACAACGGTCCTGTGTTCGGAGTCGTCGATTATATGTTCACACACACACACACACAAACACGTGTTTCTTTTGGAATTGGTCTTTCCCATTGGAACGACGCGCCTTCCGTTTCACATCCTGCCTTGGTTTGGAATATGTATAGGTTGTTTGCTGCTGCTGCTGCTCGTTAGTGGATCTGTTTTCCATATTATGTGTTGCATTTATTGTTAAGTTTTCCACGCGATATTCGCGATCCTGTCTGTTGCCTTTCGTTTCTAGTTTTGCTCTAACTTATACGTGGCTTCTTATGCTTCTGTTCGAGCTGCAAGGTTATCTGCTGCAATCTTTTTGGTAACAGCGGTGTTCCAGTTGTATAGCGACTTTACCTATATCCTTTTCAGCTTGAATCAGATCATTTAGTGTCCCACCTTCGGAAGCACCCTTTTCCGTGTAACGGCTACGGACCATTTGCTGTTGCGCCATTTGGTGCCTGTGCGCTAGGAGTTTTTCCGGCTCGGTTTGCTTTCCTATTTCAACAACTCTCTACCATCTATGGTTTCGATATGTCGGTACAGTTTGTTGTCGATGTGAGTAGAAAAGTCGTCGTCTATGCGTTGAGTTAATGCAACATGCGGATTTTGATGTTGCCTATTTGTATCGCTTCATTCGATTAACAGAAATCGGTTATGTTAAGTTCCATTCTCCTCAATCGTAGACTGATATTTTGCAACCTTCGCTTCGAGCATACAGTTCGTTTACATGGAAATCGTTTAAATTTCGTCGGCGCATTAAATAAACCACAACCTGGTAAATGACAGAGAGGATACTTTATTTGTTTCCGTTTCGTTTTATGCTCCCAGTTTTTGGGGGAGATGAAATGAATGATTTAAGAAAAACAAATGCCACATTCTTGCGGTTTTCGACTACATTTCTTTTCCTGTTAATTTATCAGTTTCAAAGATCGGCTATGAGTGCAGAATTATGCGCATCAGTCGCATCCGAAACAAACATTATCTGCTTCTCCTGCTACTGGTTATGCACTTTGCTTTGCATCCCACTAACTGTTCTAGTCTGTGGCTCGAGTTTGTGTACCGTTCCGTTATCCGTTGTGTTCAAAACGCACCAACGCGTTTGTTTTGTAATAGTCGCGAACTACTTCTAGTATAATTTTATTAACTTTATCCATGTTTTCGCACCTCTTTTCATGTTTTGTGTAAATTTTTCGTTTAAAGCTCCGAAACAGTTTCTAGAATTAAATGTTCGAGTGTGATTGTGCGCGTTACGATCACGACCGTTGCCACGTTCGTATTGCGCTACGTATATTTGATTTACTTTTTGTAACACTTCACCGGAACCGGGTTTTTGCTAGTTTTGTTTGCCGTTTGCTATTCACAGGTTACGTATCTACCGCTGCGCCACGTTGCGGGTTGAGCCACAAAGTTTGGTACGGTTTCGTTTACTGTCCCGTGTTTATTTCGCTTAATAGGAGTGTTGAATGCTGATTTGCTGATTGTGAGTGAAAATCCCAACCACTGGTGGTGTCATGTTTCTACACAATTCTATTTCTTGATTTTCTTTACAAAATAGCCAAAGGCGAGGCACATGTTTGCTGTATTCTCTGTCTTGTTTCTCCGCGAATTCCACGATTCCGCTACCATACCTTCTGCGCGCGATCACGTTTATGCACTCTCTCTAATATAGTGCATCTTCAATATCTACAAATTTATCGGTCTTTGTATCCAAAATATACTACTATCGTGTGTGAATCCGTTTTGCTTTTGTAAGTGCGTACGACGACTGTGTGTAACCGGCATGTTTACCTTTATGGAATGTATATTATAATGTTATCTGTTCGATTTGCAACGCTGTACGCGAGTTGGGGATCTTCGAGCACGATCGATTATAAGTGATCGGGCTGGATTAAAGAAAAAGCCTCGAGCCTCAGACTAACGCAGTTACAGGGAGGCAGCACTCAGCTACGTTCGAGACGAGTCGTACATCCCTCCAATACGGTATAACTATCTCCATGGATCCGGATTTCGTTCATATCGTAGATAATAATTAACACTCTTTTGATGACAATATTTTAATATTCAGCCGGCGTCAGTCAGTCGTATTTAAATCGTGTAGCTTGTTTTCTTCTCCCTTCCGATCGGCGATGGGTCAGTCGTAGAATTTTCTTACTTTCTGTTGTCCAAGTTGTATGGTGGACACATGGTTTGCCGCTTTTGCTGTGCGATCTTCAACATCTAATCGTTTCCGTGAAATCTCTTCGTATGGGCAAGCCACACCGGGACACCGCCAACAGAAAGGCTAAAATGGTTGGATGATAATTTTCCAAACAAATTTCTTCGGGTCAACGGGTAAGTACGCCTAAGTCTTAATGTAAATTCCGATCCGAATATGTAACTAGTAATCATCGCTTCGTTTTTTTTATGCTGCCTTATTTTTCCCCGTAATATAGGTAGGATATAAACAACAATTTTTCTCATATCATTTCGATTTCGCCAATTATGTTTCGTAACAAAAATATATGATAAATATTCATTCTTTTATGTTTCACATTTTTGTTTTTCACACGTTTAACCTAGATAATGTTACCACTACGGTTGGTTTTCAACATTTTGGGTCGATTTTTGGGCCGGAAGCTGTCCCGTTTGATTCGAACCGTTTGTTCAGCTTCGCTTCGGGTTCGTGTTTCGACCATGATAACGTTACGTGATTAACGTGAACAGGTATAGATTAAAAAGTGAATGTGGGGCTGCGGGAGCGTAAAATCGACCTTCTAGAGATAGTATCTTGATTACGGTTACGTAAATTTGGATAGCTGAACGGCTCCGGGGGGTGGTGGAGATGCAAAGCGGACGTCTGGTTCGCTTCGGTTTACTGTACCTAACGGATGCCAATGGGAAAGGTCCTGCGGGGCACTTGTAATCTCAAACTCAACACCCAGAAGCTCTAAATTCCAAACTGTAGGTATTAGATGAAGCGTCCCGCGTGCCGAAGTTCTCGCCGGCGACAGATCTTCAGATCGATTCAGCGGTTTGCACAGTTCATTACTTCTTTTACTTGATGTGTTGTAATTATTCATAAGCTCAGTGGTCAGTGGGAAGTAGTAACCTAAATTAAAAACGATTATCAACTAAATTAAAACAGGAAATTCAATCGAATAAAATAAAGTCAAACAACACGAAGTTTGATGAAGGGATAAAATATATGCGTTTAATCTTTAAAATAAACAATGCAGGAGTTAAAAAGAAACAATTGCATACTGTTATGCCTTTACACAATGAGTTCCAACAAGCAAGCAACTACGAATAATTATAACAATACGAAACAATACGCAAGAGTAATCGCTAACACGACAAAAGTAAAAAATAAAACTATAACGAAGGGTTTACAATATGCTACATGCTGTGCTACAAATAAAGGCCTGATGTTTAAGACCGTTCTCAGGACAGCTAGCAACGATTCGCAGCTAACGGGAGTATTTTAAGCGCGAGCCATTACGATGGTGCGAGCCATTACGGTGCTATGCTTCTTTATAATCGTTTGAATTGTGAATAATTTCCAATAAATGCGTGCCGTTGGTCTTGAGTTTTTTATCGCGCATTTCGCCTTATCGGACGACACTGCGCAAATGCATCACACAGTATGGCGCTGTCTTATTCGCCCGTTCCATTTGTTCATTTTTATCGCAGACCATTAAGATTTGTACATTATCTATGTGGGATCCCGTCTTGAGTCGTGTTAAATTGCAGCGCACACGACACGAATGCTTCTCTTCACGACGCCTCACATCATGCAACTAGTTATTTATCGGACATTGGGTGATCGATAAAACAGTTTTTGGAACTGTTTCCAAAATGTCGAAATGCTAAGTTGTTATTCGAATAAAAAGAAAACATTCTTGCAACCTAATACCAACGAAATCTTCTCACAGAATGTTGTTCGTGCGTTCCTTTGCTACCAGTTATGCTTGGCAGGACCAGGTATGCTTTCTCACACAAGTTATGCTTTCTCGCAGTCACATGTTATTCATTTGCATTGATGCGTTGGCCCTCTCAGCATTCCAGCTGCAGAATGGACTGTGCGTCACTTTTGATGACTACTCACTTGGTACACAGCCTGGAACGGACTGTAGTGTGTTTGGGGTGTGTGCACGTAAAAAGCTGGTATAGAGAAAATATACATTTTTGTTACAGCATCACGAGCCACGGTGAGCGCTTATATTGTTTTGATTCTATTGTTCTCTTTGCGGTTTCGTCGATTATTGAGCTTGTCGGTTTGTTCCTATGTTGCTCACGTTTCATTATTGTAATTATCTGCTGCTTGTTACGCCGCGATTATACTCTGTGAGCAGGGCTAGTTTTAATCACTTACGTTAAAAGGATAAATTTGTTAAATGAATCGAAAGCTGCTATGTACGGATGGCACGGGTTCACTTAAAAGAGCTTTTGCGCATAAAACATCTAAAACCAGTTGAACAAAACAGGGGTGACACGGGATGGTTCAGCTGAGCACAAGTTTTGCGATCAACGAAGCAAACGAATCGATTGTACTTTTAAGACATTCCACGAGACAGATACGCGTAGCTTTACTAAATCGTATGAGGTTGTGAGACTTTGTACTTGCCACACGTCATCCTCATGTGCAAATCATATAAATTAACGACGGTCGTGCAGAACCAAAGCGTGGAAAGTGCATGGGCGATGGGCTTTATGGGTTCATATAAATGTTTATAGTTGCTGTGTATATAATGGTATGGATTTGGTTATTCATTGGCCGTTGCCAACCCTCCGCCGCCAACTAGTATCTGTGTGGATGTGTGTGCGTATGTTGCTAATCGTTATTTTGAGATAGAAAAAAATGCCTTCCAAAAACTGTTACTTGAGTTCGCGTTTGCTTATTGACTTGATTCACACATTCCGTGGGTCACACTCTTCGGTTGCTTGCAGGTTACAAAATGGGGGATCGTTTACTCTCGCCCCTCCATTCCGGCAATTCGTAACCTTTCTACTGTATTTACGTATGCGTTGCATATTGGCTTGAGTTTGTTTGTATGATTAGATGGTGTCCCTTGTCTCTTTTGCGTCAACCGCCGCCGCCGTACCGTTCCGTAATAAAAGTGTTATCCCACTTCACACTTCAGGGTGCCGTAAAAAGAGTTTTTCTTTTGGGTTGCCGCGGGGAATAAACCTTCATACAAAATATTTGTCTTCTCATATTAATTTCTGTACCGTGCCGCGTTTCTGTGACGTGTTTCCAGCTCGTACTTCATCACCCTTCGGGCGGGAGTAAACGGAACGTAAACAGAGAAGTGCAACTTGCAACTAACCAGTAGAGACAGAAGGAAAACATTCATATGTAAACATCAAAAAACATCAAATGGAATGACAAAGACCCTTGTAATGGTCCATTGAGATGATAAATAAAATGGCATTCGAAATTGCCGTCGATTAAAAAGACGTCCATCCAAGATGGATGCAAAACAGGCTGGAAAACGAATCTGCGTGCTTAATCAGCGTTCCCAGCGACTGCAGCACCGATGGTACCCTCGGCGTCAGCTTCGTCATCGTCGGCTTCCGGTGTTGTCTTGAGCGTCGGCAACGGCTGCAGTGGTTGAAACGCTGAGCCCAGCGATGGCTTCAGCTGGAATGCGGTGGTGCACGGTTTGAAGCATGCCGTGTTTGTACTGGTATCGGCTTCGGTGAGCTTGAGACTAACCTACAATGAGAGACACCAAACAGACAAACCGTTAATGGGCGGGCGCTTGGCAAAACAGCCGGCACCGCGTGCTGTAATACCTTTTCACAACCATCCGGTGGTTCGCGGGCAAGGAATTTGTTGATCCTAGGCGATGCACTGGTCGTCACGGTGCCCTCGTCCGGTGAAGTGCTCTGGCTTCCGTCGTCGGACGAAAGCGTATCGCCGAGCGGTGTCTGCGTGTTGACCGACCGGGTATCTCCGAGTCCTCCGACCAATGAAACGGTACCGGATGCGTGAAACAGGTCCGCCAACGGTGCCCGGTGTCCCTCGGGGGTTCCGCGTGAGTACTGTGTGTGTGAGGGAAAGGCGCAGAGCGCGGTAAGTTGCACGTTGCACTTGCATTGATCGCGGCGCATTGCATTGCGGCCTACCATCTCGAGCTCCGATCGGCAGCTGTGCTGCTGGCCAGGGTAGAGAACCAGCTTCTCTATCTCCTGATTCAAACCCTCGACGGAGTTGCGCATCGGTCGCATGTGCACGGGCGGACAGGTACGTGGTGGTATCGACACTGGGCTTGCTTTCGCTGTCAAACCAAACAATCGTTAGAAGGTATGCACAACACAACACAGCCGGCCGGTTCCGAATGGCTTACCATTGTTGGGGCTAAGCGTCTGGGAGCTAACGGAATGTTCGCCACGATGGGTGCGCTGCAGTCTTTGTCTTATCACTTTTTCCATCTTCAGATCAGTCGGGGTCGTCGCCTCGGTACGGGTGATGATCGGCGACGAGGAAGTGGACGAACAGGAAGGAAGGCCGCCCTCGGTGCCCGTGGCTGCCGGTGAGCCGTGGGCGGTCGATAGCAGACAGCCGCGGGCTCGCTCCAGAAATGATTCCTCCGTTTGCGTCGCCTTGTCGAACTGCAGGAGCGTAGGAGTGACCAGGCTCCAGGCGGGCGCCGGCCGCAGATAGAGTGCATCCAGCGATGCCGTCCGTCGAATGCAACCCTCATTGAGATTAAGAATTTTACCTACGGAGAAGGGAAACGGAATGGGGTTTGAGTTGGCTACACAAGGTGCACGGGCAACTGAAGCTGCAAACGAAAGAACTACCGTTTCCCTCAACGGGCTTCCTCTGAGCGTTGTTTGATGTGCCTATGGTACGTTGGAACAAATTAAAAATACCCACAATAACCAAAAAGTCTGGGAAAAAGGCCCGGGAAGTTACATTGTCTGAGCCCAGAATCTGGTCCGCTTCGGTGGAGCCTATTTATATTCACCAGCACACGAGGCGGTGCATCCTTGAACGGTGCGCGCCCACACGCGTTGCGGCTTCGTTTTGCCCGTTCCACGCCAAATGAGTTTCAAGGATAAGTGTGCTAATGGTATGCATGCGTAAACGCGTGCAATGGCGCGGTATCCTGGTAGTGGTAGGCAACATTACTACGAGTGTAACGGGAAAAAGAGTTTGCAAATATCAAGGTGTGCATGCGATGCGGTACACGGGAGCACTCGGTTCGGCTCCACGTAGAACACATCGCACAGTATCTGCGAGTGTTGTGGTTAGCAATCGATTTACTCATCCTTCCCTGACTGTAGTAACGCAAGCCACACATGCCCTTTGGAGTCGGTCGCTTACTGGCGGTAGTCAGCGAACCGTAGCTTTGCCATGCACAATGGGCGAGGGTTTAACGTCGAACTGTTTCCCTCCAACACCAGTTGGACGCAGTTCCCCTTCAATCTATTGCTTCCCCCCCGGAATGAAGGGGGTCGAAAATGATATGTAATCAAACCCCGAACTCGCGCAATGCCTAGGTAATAGACAAACATCCGGGGTGCTCCAACGCGTTTCAAGAGGTGTTCCGCTCCGAGAGTGGATATGTACACACACACACACACATTTGCCTGGAGGCCAACAATTGATTCGTTCCTTCGGTAGTGTGCGCACCACGACACCGTACAGTAAGGATAATGGTTCAAGGATAGGGCCGCGCGGTGCCACGACAAGGACGGAGCAAGTGTGCGTTGCGCCCGAGACTGCGCGTGTGAGCGGGTCGAGCGAATCATCGGGCGATTCCTGTGGATATTACGCTACGCGTGCATGCAGTTTTTGAAGATCAAGGACACTATTTGTGCGAAGTGTTTCAATGAGTGTTTGCCGGATGCGCTCCGTCTCTTTCGCGCCCGCTGGGTTAAAAGCAGCGCACACTGCGGCTGTCTACTTTGCCTCGAACATCCTCGTATCAATCGCCGGCAGCAGTCTCTCTCGCTCTCTTTCCAATGGTTGCTATTTTCACAATTTCCGGTTCACCGATTAAGCCGCTGACGACACCGCGTGATGGTTGCCTGTTTGCCGGACGCAGCGTGACGTGGAAAACACAGGACCGTAGAATTTCCACGAAGGCGAAAGCTATTTCTAAAATAAATTACATCCCGCAGGCTTGATTCGTTTTGATTGCACGGTCCTGGTGAAGTCAAACGACAAAAAACAAGGTGAGCAGCGCTGAAATCGAATGGGATTCCCTGCTCAATCATTGCTTCCCGGGTAGTTTCCTGCAGGTTCTGGCCGGGAGGTGGGATACGAGACATTGCAAATTTCGCTCTCATTTTCCTTCGACGATCACAGCGCAACGTAGCGCGCGACCTGGCCGGCCGGCGGGAGCCGAGAGCCTAAATCGACGGAGAGTCCCACGAGTGCAAAATCCGATTGCACGACCGGGAATGTGGAATGGGCTTTGGATGCCGAACGTCGGGAGCGGGTTTCCGTGGCTCGGAAGGGAACGTTCGGAAGAGGGTGTGTACGTTCATTGATAAATAATACTGTGTGCTCGGTGCGCGGCTGCGAGCCTCCTCCTTTGGTGGTCGTCGTGATGCCGACTGCTAGAATGGGATGTTTGCCTCGCGTACTTGTGTGCGTTCGCAGAAGTGTCCTGGTGCGATACTGTTCTACCACCAGCCGGGAACGCCGGGACAGCGGATGCTAATTCACTCGAGTGGAAGCGAGAGAGAGAAAGAGCGGCCGGAACGGGTCGAGTGAGGAATTGGAAACTGAAAATGTTTCTTCGATAAACTCTCCATCATGTTGACGGGCTAAAGGTTGAAAATGTCAAGGCATATCCGACGGAAAGGGACCAGTTTTGGGAGTAAATATGGAGCCCTGTTCAAACGGAATGATCCCTCTTCTGGCATGATGGTTTTTGTCAATTTTCTCAACTCATCGTCCTGTGGCGTACTGTGAATCAACACCAGCAAGTCGGTTGAATTCCTTTTAAGGCCTCGTGATAATCGCAATTACCCCAATAATAATCCGTCTCTAAACCGGTTACCGCGAAGGTCCGTCAGGATGGTTTCCCGAGTCGGTTCAACTCGGAATGCTGGAGAGCTGGCCGAGTAAAGCTATTACGAGTGTTGCGCGAGTGGCCAAAGTACGCAAACAAAACGAACCATCATCGTCGTCATCAGCATAGGTGAGAGTAACCGAAGAGGGCTACGAACGACAGAATCTCCCCGAATCGGTGCCGCTTTGTTCGGCGTGTCGCTCATCCCGAGCATTCCCGGCGCGTGCAAATACTACAAAAAAGGAAAACATGACTAGGTGACTGATAAATGGTATCGCTACGGTCCGCGCCAGGGAGGACAGGAGCGCTTCCGTGGAATGCGTTTCTGGGTTCATTCATTTGCGTCTAGAACAGGATTCAGGCGAAAGCAATTGGTTTACCTTTGCCCGTCAGGGCACCGGGACTCCGGTTGCCGCAGATTGCATGTTCCGGCGAGATGTGGCGTGCGGGTGGTGACAAGGTGGCCGAAAGAGACTTTCCACCGGTGCAGTACGTGGCCTCGGCGTGGCCGTGGCTCATTCCGCTGGGGCTGACGGTTTGCTGGCCACTGGCACTCGTGGCCCCGCTTCCGCCACTGCAATGGATCGAACCGGTGCCACGCAGCAGCAGGGAACTGACGGGCACGAATGCCTTCATCGGTTCGTTGTGCTTCCGGACACGGCTCGACATTCTTCCGCTTCACTTCCGTTGATTGTGTTCGCGTCGAGAAGCGCTTGGGCCCTTCACTCCCGGGACGTTCGGCGAATGGCGGATTCGGTCACTACCGACGGGGCTGTCACCGGCAGGTGTTGCAGTTGTTGTTTTGGCATCCGGCTACGGCACCGTACGCGGCTCATCCGGTCAGAAGTCTTCCCAGATCCGGGCGCCCCGAGAGAAGCAACACTCGGGCCAATCGAACCTGCCGTGCCTACTCAGTCGCTGCTGGCCCCGCCACTAACGACATGTGCACCGGTGCACCGGGGAGTGGACAATGGAAACCTTCGAACGACACCCACAACACGCACGCACGTCACTTCGACGGTGATCCGCGGACGAAGCTTGCATTCCACCGTGGTTAGCACGGTGGTTCGGTGGATTGGTTCGCTAGGGAACGAAGCTGGAACGGTTATGCACTTTTTCTGTCTTCAACTGGAAATGTCTCGGGCGTTTCGGTTTCCTTCCACAATTGACACTACCAACTCTGACGACTCCGGCGCTGGACTGCGAACGCGACACGATGGCGAATGGCGAACCTCTTTGTTTGCCGCGAGAGAGCGAGATTGGTTCTCGATTTGCACTCCGTCGTACGCTTCTGCCTGTGTGCATCGGGATGGGTTTTGGCTGGTTGGTCGGTTGGGGGCCGCGGTACAGGTATCCGACTGGCAAGTAATAGAATTTGCCGTCCTGCTCTATTTAATGCTCGTGAACGAGACCGTAATGCTCATCGCGCCAACATAAATCCGCGTGAGCTGGGGGACAAATGCACGGGGATTGTCGATCTGGCGATCTTTGGTTTGAGTCTTTTGTCAGCTAATGCTTTGTGGTTACAATACTCTGGTTTTGATCGAAAAATTCTGTGGCCATGTTGAATGATCTGCGTTCAAAAAATAAGCAAAATCGAAACGATGGTCACCCTATGGATAGAGAAGAGCGCTTTCTATTGACGTTTCTGAGAGCGTGAGTGACCTTGGGATGCTGTCAAACGGGCTTGGTCACAGGTGCGAGGTTAAAGTCGGACTGAAAGAAAAGGATAAATGAAATATGATAGATTTATTAATATTAAACATTATTGTAACACATTTGTAAATGAAACATTCAATGTGATTCCTTACCTGTTCACAGGCAATACAGAATGTAGAAAACAATAAATGAAGCTGCTTGTCGAACGTTTGAAGCCCGCTTGAACCGTTTCCTCGTGAGAGCCCACAGCTGTCAAACGAAGGACGGACACCGCAAACTCCGAACGCAAACTGTTTTCGGTACAACAACAAGAAAATTTTCACCACCTTGCGTCTGCAGGCGGGCCAATTTCAGGATTCTCCGAAACTTCGCGAGCCGTCTGGAGATGGAGAAGAGTGCAACCGAACCGGTGGAGCCGAGCAAACCGCCAGAAATCGATCCGGAGCTGACGGCATCGGCTGCGACGGCGGTTGAGCAGTGGCGCAACTATCAGCAAGCGTACGCCGCGTACCAGCAACAGTATGCCGCCTACCAGCAATACATCCAGCAAACTCAATTCGCCCAGACGGTCGAACAGCAGCAGATGGCGTACAGTCAGTATTTGGAGCAGCACCGCCAGTATCAGTTCCAGCTGCAGCAGTACGAGCAACACAAGCAGCTGCGGCAAAACGGTGTCCCTGCGGGGAATTACGAACCTAACGCCTCCGGCTGGCCACAAGCGCCCGGCATACCGGCCCTTGTCGATCCTGGCTCGATGATCGTTCAGCAGCCAATAGCACCGTTGGCCCAGCCCGGGCGGGATGCCGCGAACGGTTTCCAACCGGGAGGAACGGATGGGAGGTTCGCGAAGGCAACGAATCCCAGACGCCAGTCACGCGAACCGAGATCCAAGTTCAGGGGCCAAGAGAAAAAGTCGGAACTTCACACCAAAACGACCATTTACGGTAGGCTGAAACAGCGATTGATGGATAGTGTGCCGTCTGTGACCTTCCATTCCAATTTACAGTGAATCCCGAGGACGAATCGTTGTTGCCGGAGGATCTGAAGAAGCTGTTCAAGGAGCTACAGTGCGATTTGTGTCGTACGCGGATGAACTCTCACATTTCCGCCAACATCCACTACCAGTCGAAGTCGCACGAGAAGAAGATTAACCAGTGGCTGAAGGAATACTGTACTCAAACGGGCACTCCGATGCCGGTTCGGACGAGACGACAGCTTGAGTTGGTGGCCGATGCTAACGTCGTGGGCCGTTCCGTGCTTCACTGTGAAGCGTGCGATCTGCAGCTAACCTCGATTCAGCACGCAAACCAGCACTACACCGGACGGCGCCACTACATGGTGGTAAACGGCAAGAAGGTACCGTCGGGAAACGGGTACTACAATGCCGATGGCAAGTGGATCAGATCGTAAGTATTGTGGCCAGTGAGCGCGGGACATACACAAGGGCCCCATCGCCGCCAACATTCAAAGGGATCCATTTCCATTCGACGGCTGCCAATGGTAGGGACCGTTAGGGGATAGAGAACTGTACATTGGGTTCGTCAAGAGGATGGGGACTGCGTCCGCTCCACTAACCCTATGCTACCGAGTACCGTGCCTTTCTGACGCTTAGGACGTTCACGGCACCAACGGACATCCCTACGATTCAGCGTGTACGGAATCGCCACCCGTGGTGGCCGTGCGATTCTGACGGACCATGGAAAATGTATTCCGAAGAACGAAGACCCACTGTTTGGAATTCGCTCTGGAAAACCTATACCAATCCGGGCCCCTGGCTTATTTTCCCTTCGTGTCCCGTACCGTTCACGTGACCGCCTCGAGGGCTGCGCCTCGTTTTCACCGTCTTTTTGTTGCGCCATGTTGCCTTAAACGTTTACAACACATTCTCGGCTTTGTACAACACCTTCAGGTTTGTATCACCGTAAACGGAAAGGCCAACGGCAGCGCAGTAACGCACGCGGTACGAGATGAAGCGAAAGAAAGCCGTGCTCTATCGTGGCTCAATCGGTTGTCCTTTCGATCGATGGCTGGCTGCGATGATCGTGTACCGATCTCGAGAGGAAAGATCCCGATCGAAAGGATAAATCGTTGGTCAAACGCTTCGACTCCCTACGAAGAAACGCATACATCTTATAAAGAGGGACTAACTGTACCGTTTTCCCCCTGGTTAACGGTATGCGTTTCCAACCACTGGAAGCCAGGCCCTGCCGCACGACCAGCGAGCCTTGCCCATTGTTTTTTTTTCTCTCCTCACCATCAACACCGAATCAAGCCTCCGTTTCTTCCCTCGCGTTATTTTTCAGCGTTGCACCGTCTGATGCTTCGTTTGCTCGACGCCGGCCAGCCAGGTCGTTGTGGTGCATTCTTCGGGCACTGATGCCGCCTCTGTACCGTTGGGTTTGTTTGATCGAAGACACCCAGAGAGGGAACCGTTTTGTTAGAGGACCAATTTCGAGCGTTTGCGAAAGCGAACGGAAAGAAAGTTCAACCGGCGCACGGTCCAAAGATACTAGACCTTCGATTTCGATCATTTGTACCCACACCCGAAAAGCCCGTGTGGATCCATGTTTCAGCTCTGTTCGCATGTCATTTTTGCTTCATTTTTAGTGGAAATTTAGCCGTGGATAAGGTGGTCATCCCGGAGGCGGCCGGTACTAAGCGGCCAATACAACAACCAACGCAGGTCAACTCCACTTCAGCCGGCACAGGCGAGGTAAAACGCTTGCGGTTGGAACCTCCGCCGGAGCTGCCGAAGGAACTAGTGGTAGCCAACAGTGGATGGCCTTTAGAGGAGGTCTCAATCACTATGACGGGTCAACCGCCGTCAGGATTGCAACCGATCGCCGGTGGCATCATTGACCCGCCAGCGATTCTAACGATCACCGTCGACAGTGACGAGGATGTGCCGGATATGAGCGCTGGTGCGGTATCGACCGCAGCTGGAGTGGCAGCACCGTTGGTACCACCTCCAACTGTTGCATCGGTTGCTCCCGTAGTGGGGCCATTGCTGGAAAAGAAGCCGACCACGCTGGAGCAGGAGATTCGTAAAAAGGAGGGCCTCGATTGCGTCGACGACACCGGCACCTTCTGCTTGATCTGCGAAACGTCCGTCACGTCCCGCTCGGAGATGCTGATGCACCTGAAGGGTGCCAAGCACATCAAGAAGGCGCGCACGATGGGTATGCTGGTGCGGACAACTCCGTTCAATCCGTCCGACACGATACTGAAGAGTGTCACCAAACCGGTCCGCCAGACGGACTGGTCGCTATACCGGATGCCTTCCGGGAAGTTTTACTGCAAAACGTGCAACCTGATCGTGGCCGACGAGAAGCTGTTCGGTCAGCACTGGTACGGCAAGAAGCACAAGCTGAAGATGCGCCAGGAGCAGACGGCACAGAAGAATGGCACTGTTGTTCCCGTACCGGTAATGGCAATCGGTACCAACGGGGACACTGCGGCGGTACCGGAGTTGGAAGCGGGCACCAGTGTGACTCCCGTTGATGCTGCAGTGGCCACTGGTGCCACGAAGAATGCGCTCCCGTTCAAGCCACCGACGGTGAATGGGGGCAAGCGAGGCTGGAAACGGCCACATTTCTTCGGCAAAAAGGGACAACACTTCAACAACAAGCCCAAGAGACAGTTTCAAGTGTGAGCTTACCGCACTTAGCATCAACCATGTCTGCTCCGGAAACGTCCACGCGATTGTATAGTGAATGAACCACACGATAATAAACCAACGTTTCCTGCTAAACAATAGCCCATGAATGTCGCTCGTAATCTAGAACTAATATCACCACGTGCGGCGTACCGATCACTTGATCTGTCCAGGGGGCCATTTTTAGCATTCAGGAAATTGCACACCTTGTTCAGGGGGACTCCGTTTTATAGGCGGCTAATCCGAAGAGGGGAAATCACGAGTTGAAGCGGCGTGCCCTCCACGGAAGTAGTCATGGTGTTGTAAGGTGCACGGCACTACAAGAATGGCAAGAAAAATACTCCCGCAGTGCTTTGGGCTAAGTGGGCCAAAAGCACTTGAGGCCGATTAGCTAATGCTAATTGCGCTATTTACTGCATTCCGAACTATTAAAAAGGGTTGGACCGAGTCATTCGTCTGCTTCGAGTGCATGGGATCTTCATTAAATTACTCAGTTAAGCATTCCGTTACTCAGTGGATGTGCGGTGTTCATGCAGAGACCGTGTACTACTTACCTACCAGCGAACGTTCCGGGATAGAAAAGCCGTAGAAATCGTGCCGAGTGGATGCGTTGGACGATCGACCCCGCACACTGAGGAGAGTAGTTAGCTTCCGGTAGGTGTCATATTTTCAACGTATTTACATTAAGCAGCGATTCGGTGATATTTGTGAAGATTCGAGAAACGAATTCTGGTAAGGGCTCTCGACCGTCCGGAACGCTGCAAATTTTGCACACTGAATGCCCACGTGGCGCTGCCGTTCGGAGACGTGTGCATGAGACTTCTGTTACGGGCAACACCGTTCATCCGCATTGTCCCGTAAGAACATAATTCTCACACTTTATCAAACTTCGGACTTCACATGATACGTTGATCGATTAGGCATAACACACGAGCATGTATGCGAACAGCCCAACGTCCCGCGGGGCAAGAAAAAGCAATTAGAGGAGAGTTTGTGTGTTTGTGTCTAGAGAAAGAATGCATTGTGCGTGCTCCTAGGGCTGTTGCTATCGCAGTGCCGGGGCCCCAGCTAATGATCTGGAAAGCTTCTATCGGAAAATGCTAGGATGGCTGTTCAGTTCCCAGATTTGACCGCCGCGTATAAGTACTGAGTAATGGTTTTTGTAGTTTCAGTTAAATACTCGCGTCCGTTCAGTGCAGCCGATAACGATGGACGCTGGGTACATTCTGATCGACGAGAGCAGCTCTGTCGAGGAGCTGATCAAGATGATCGCGCAACGTGGTTCGCTCGGGGGACCGGTGAACGTGTTGAACTTGGACGACGTCGTACAGAAGCATCGCAACTGGCGCGAAAAGCTACCCTCCGTGGTCCCGTTTTATGCGGTCAAGTGCAACAACCATCCCGCCATATTACAGCTGCTGGTGGCGCTTGGCTGTGGGTTCGACTGCGCTTCTCGGCGCGAAATGGAAACGATCCTGGGCTTGGGAGTGGGACCTGAGAGAATCATCTATGCCAATCCGGCGAAATCGATCGACTCGATCCGGTACGCGAAGAGGATGGGCGTGAAGCGGATGACGTTCGACAGTGCCGACGAGCTGGAGAAGATTGCCCAACACTTTCCGGAGGCCGAGCTGGTGCTAAGAATACGGTACGATGCACGGGAAGCGCAGCTGCCGCTCGGCCGTAAGTTTGGCTGTGATCCGGACTGGGAGGCGAAACCGTTGTTGGAGTGCGCAAAGCGTCTGCATCTGACGGTGATCGGTGTCAGCTTTCACGTGGGCTGCGGTAGTAGAGATGCAGAGTGTTACTACTGGGCGATAAGGAAAGCGATCGAGATCTTTGATCAAGCCAGCGATCTGCTCGGAATGCAGATGTACCTGCTGGATATTGGTGGCGGATATCCGGGCGGGAACGATAGTACTTTCGACGATCACGTACACTTCATCAACAAAGCGCTGAACGAGCAGATTGTGCAGCAAAACCGAAATATCGAAGTTATTGCCGAGCCCGGCAGATACTGCGTGGAGTCAGCCGTTACGGCCCTCGTTAATGTGCTGTCGAAGACTTACGATTGCAACGAGTCTGGAGAAATCGTTCGCATACGGTACTACGTCGACGATGGGCTGTACGATTCTTTCGATTGGTGCGACGAAGTGGCTATCCCTGATATGCAGCAGGGCGACAAGCGCACCGAAACGGGATGCCTTCGGTCGGTAATCTATGGTCGTACCATGTGCGACAACGATATCGTTGCCAAGGAAATTTTCCTGCCCGAGCATAGTGTGGGTGATTGCCTGGTTTTTCCCAACAGGGGGGCGTACGGTATGGCACTGGGCCGCGGGTACAATGGGTTTAGCTCGCCGCTGGTAAAGATTTGTCTCACGAGGGCAACCCTCGATCATCTGTGTTTGTTCAAGGCTAAAACCGCCGCACGGTGAGCGTCAGTCAGCGAGGCACCATCCAAGTTCTACAAAGCGGTGATTGTTAGCATTTAAGAACTCTACATTTAGTTCAACGCAATTTGAATAAAGTTACATGCGCTACAATGATACTTCGTGACAGGCACTGTTGTTTCTATGCGAGTGATGCAATGTGCACTTTATTTGAAATCAGTTTCACATACGGCATGCGAAACTAAGCGCGGATACATTGTTGATAGTTCATTCACAGTGCATTTAGAGGCGTTAATTAATGCAGCGAAATTCAATCCAACCGGCCAAATGAATCACGTGTCGAAACCATGTGCTCGGGTGGCTTTCCGAGTTCCCAACAACCTTGCGGACAGCAACAACACAACAATTACTACATTCCATTCATAAGCAGTTTTGAGGCGTTTATGAATGGGCATCGGATGGGCGATAGCGAACTAAAATATTCCCACACACCTTTTCGGAGCAAACCACAACGGCCGGTATCTGATTTCAAACGTGTTTCAGGGTTGTACTAGATTTGCGCGCGCCCGTTTGACAGCCGCGTAAACGTCAAACTATCACAACAATAAAAACAGCTGTTTGGGAGACGAATTTTAACTGCGACACAATTTTGACTGTGGTAATGGTGTTAAAAGTTACAAAAGCGAAATGATTTTCATCACACGGATCATCGCCAATCCGGCGATTCGGCGGGTGGCGTTTAGCCGGACGACGGTTCGCTGTTGTTTGCCTTCGGTTTCCGTTCCCACGGTGGGCTATTCAGCGAAAACCACCAAACCGGACACTGGCAGCGAAAGCAGAGGCGTCGCCGGTGCACGTAGCGAAAGAAAAACGAAAACATCTCCGAAAGTAACGCTGATCGGATCGGATGAATCGATTTCGGTTGTGAACCTGGAGGAAGCGACCAAGATATCGAACCGTCGGAACCTGAAATTGGTGAAGGTCAGCGATCTCGACACCAAAACACAGCGTCCGGTTTATCGGTAAGGCTGCCCACTGCTTTCCAGCGGTGACCGGTTCATATGTTATCTATTTCCAGCTTGATGACCGGTTCGGAGTACCTAACGGAGGACTTGAAACGGCGTGAGGAGAAGAAAAAGAGCAAACAGGACGCCACCGTCAAGGGTGAGAAGGTGCTCACGATCAGTGCCCGGATAGCGGAACACGATCTTGTGTCGAAGATGCAGAACGTGCAGCGGTGGCTTAACAAAGCGTTCGAGGTTCGTGTGGTGGTCACCGGGGACGGTGCGGCAAACAAGGCCAAGCTAGAGGACATCGTATCACGGTTCGAGACGAGCGTCAAGGAGTGTGGCAAAATTGTCCAGAAGCGACAACGGGATAACGATATGCGTTTCAACATCCTTCCGAGTGGCGGCGGCTTGAAGAAGACACTGCTCGATGCGTCGAAAGAATCGGCCACCGGTGATGCGCAATCCACCGCAAACCGTGGCATACACACCCGCGCGGGACTAATGGCGTGACAATCACAGTCCCAGGGCAGGGCCCCGTGGCCCGCTGGCCCCACCGGGAAAGGAACCGGAATCAAGCGCACTGCAATTACGGGATGTGTCGCGCTGGTACTGTTGGCCAAATATGCGTTTTGGGCCTATCTACTCAGGGGCGGTGAAAGGTGACGTTTTCCGCAAAAGAATGTGCGGTAAAGTGTAAAGCAAATAAATTAGCTTCATTCTAGACCATCGATTTGTGGCCATTGTTCGTTTTGTCGCACAAAAGGGGGATGCAAATCGAATGAGAGACATAAATTTTATCACGCCACCCAAACAATGTCGGAAAGCCCTTCGGTGGGTCATAATCTATGGGACATTTATTAATGACTAATCCTGCGTTTTTGTTGTTCACCGAAATAGAAGTCAATTGGGAATGCGTTGTCGTGCCTGTGCACCGCTGCCAAACATGTCGCATTATTATTCAGCATCACACATTCGCAGTGCGTTCGCGCGTAACGGAGAGTAATTAAATTATTCAGTTCCATTTCGGTTTCGGCAGTCCGAAAGGGCCGACTGCCATCGATTGAAGGACAAGATAGACGGCCTGACGAAAAAAATAAAACGCACATCGCTTACCAAAGCCATAAATTTATCTTCACGAGAGACACATCCGGCAGCTTCGACAGCTGTGTGCACGGTGAGCGAACACGGTGATTTTTGCGGCCGCGAGTGCATTATTTATTGTGTCCGAAGGCGATGAATATGGTGCCGCGTAGCTAATAACGGTTGGTGTGGTTCCGGTACGCAAACGCAATGAATCGCGCGTGCAACGGTAATAAGCCCTCCGTACTGCATTGTTTGTCCGGACCGGAAAAGGCTATTGGAGTGATCTGTTTGATCCAGTGGTGACCGCAGCGGGCTCAATTGGTCGGTGATGAAGCCGTTTTAAAGGTAGGATAACCAATGTTTAAATAAGGCTTTTCAGCACGTTCGTGTCGTCCTCCGTCCGGCTAGTGAATCCTGGTGGACACTCCTTTCGGGCTGCATAAAGAAGCGGTGACCTAGGTGCCGGTGCCGGTGCCGGTGCAAACAATAAAAGTTCATGATTCAGAAGCTTCATGCCATGGCTTGGCGATCCGGTGTTCGGGCATCCGGAACGAATAACGAGCGGACTTTATTCGCTTGCACCGAATGAGACTGTTCCGACAATTTTATTACCGGAACTGGAGTATGTTTTGAAGTACCTTGCCGCTAACTTGGTCGTCGTGCGCAGGCAACAATTCTCTCTGGCTGCTGCTTCGGAATAACGTTTCGCACCGCTGTTGCCGGTGCGTTGTTTGAAACCGAGGGCAGAATACAGAATGCAAAAGGATATCCTTTCCGGCACGAGGAGCGAGAGCTCTGTCGGTTGGCCGTTCGGTTAAAGCCCATAACTATTGGGCAATATTTTGTGGCTGCACTCAGGCCTCCAGTGCACGCCCTCATTCCCTATGCATTAGAGAATCTATGTTTTATGGGCCAATTAAACAGACGAAAGCACAGCACCGTGGTGCGGGCTGGATTGCACCGACCGAAAACGTCGCTTCGGTAGAGCGTCACAGGCACCGGGCGACCAGCAAAAGAAGGTTTTTCAGCATAAAATAATAAATATATTCGCTGAATTTCTTCCGGGAGCTTCTTGGTCTTCTACTGTTGCCTGCTCGTAAACGAACGTGCCAACGTGCGGCCCTGGTTGGCTGTTCCGTTTTTCGTTAAATTAAATTACCATCATCATCGCCTGAGTCGTTCCGATGAATAGTGAGGAAGCTGGGCCTCCATGCATATTCATCACTTTCCTTGAGCACCGCACTCCGATCGATTGTTTCCATCTGATTGCGTTTCCGTCCTGGGCGCATTATGAACGGTACTTCCGTTTTTCCGAGCCACGTTCTAAACAGAGAGTATCATTCATCTTGCCGACGAGTGGGTGCCTTTTCATCGATAGTCATCTTATTGACAGAATTAAAATGGTTCGGCCTTACTATCCGGAAGTCTACTGCCCGGTGTACTACCGGGCAGTGAAACATGCAACGGTCCAGGACATCAAGTGGTGGTCGAGCACACTTGACTATGCGGCACACGTCCCGTCGCTCCGTAGCGGTGAAGATTTCGAAACGGACCCGAAAACGGTGATTAAGCGTTTCCTGCGAAATCACTGAAGCCAGCGACCTGCTGAGGGTCCGGAATGTGATTAATACACTTTTTACGCGTTGGTTCTAATGTACCGCTGATAGTGCCATTATCAGTGGCCACTGGAGTAGACGTTTTCAGGGGCACGCTTGCGATAGAGACCAGCCTCCAAAAGCCGGAGCTACGAACGCGTTTATACGCTTCTTGCAAATCGTAATCGGAAAGAAACGGAATCCAGTGGATGAATCCTAAAGCAAGGGAGGAACATAAAATTTAATTTCAATCGGAGCCCATTTTTACGGGCCATGGTGGCATACTTTGAGGCTTCCAGATGGTTGTGGAAAACATAAAGACTCCGCAACACTCGAGCAGCACCGGAGAAATATATTAAAATACTTTTTTCGGAAACACTAACTAAGGCTGCCTGTGGTCGGCCTAGGCCCCGGCCGCTTAGGACCCAATCGGGGTTTGTGGTTTGAGTTTCGTGTGGTTGATTTGAAGCAGGAAAATTATTCCATCCGTCTATCCGTCCCGCCGGAAGGCATCGCCGAGGCAGCAAGAGCCCGAGCCGGCTGCTGACAAAGTTTAAATATTCAATTTAAAAACCAAAAATGGTAGCAGCAGCACAATCGTTTTGTTTTCAGAGTCAAAAACCTCAGCCGAGGCGAAAGCTGAAGAAACGCATCGAAAAATGTGTTGGCTTCTGCCGCTCTCCGAGAGGCGGAGGTTAACGGAAAGTAAGCCTACATCCCGCTTCTGGTGGAGCCCACAGGAAACCACAAGAAGCACCATCAAGCTGGGGGGAGATGCTAATGCTTGTTACATAAAATTTCGGCCCAGTGGCATTTGTTGCGCCCACGTTTCGCCCAGCTAACGTTTTGCGAGGGTGTGTTCTTTTCATTTAAGAACTTTGGCCGAAGTTTTCGACCAAGTTTCTGTTTTCGGTAGGCCGGCCCACGTCGGCCGACGGACTTTCTGCTGCTGCGATTGTGTGACACTTTACATTAATTATGAACGGCGAAGTACTTAATGGCTGCTTAAGTTGGATTTTTTTTCTTGCTTTCCTCTGAGTGTCCTTTCATCGCGTTCCATCACGGTGGGAGGTTCTACTTCGTTGGGCAGCGCGAAATGCGCGTTGGTTCGATCGTTATGTCGTCGAGTTGAGGATAATGAGTTTATCCGATACTTAACCCAAGGTCCAACGATTCTCTCGCAAGGACACTCTCGATTTTCCGAAAGATCATCGGCCACCCTCGGACCATGCGCCTCCATCGGCCACCTGCCGCCTCCATTCGCGCGTTTAGTATTCGGGAAACTGGAGTCGGGGCCCAGCCCAGCCCGGCGTCGCCTACAGCGAGAAATTGGGAACGGAAATGTGTTTCTGGCCATCATCATCTCACTCTTTCTCTCCGTCTCTCTCTTTCTCTCTCTCTCGGAATGGATGAGACACAAATCAAACGTTGAGCCTCGGTGCGCGGGAAGAAGCCGATACTCGTTAACAGTCGCATAACCGACGCCATTAGAGTGCCGGGCCAACAGAAACATTCACTTTTATTGAGTTATCTTCGGCGCCATTTCTGGGGCGACATATTGGGTGTGGGCTGTGCTGAAAGCACCCGAGTAGGTGGTCGTACAAAGGGGAAAACAAACAGTAACGGGCCCGAGCAAGGGACGAGGCCGTTCATTTACATGTTTGTTTGCTTTTTGTGGTGATTTCTGTGCGAGAGCCGTCCTTGCTCTCCGAGCGGACAAGTGCCCCGTCCGAAATGGGCGGACGGATTTTGTCGTCTGCGGGAAGTGATGAAAATTAAATGATAACATTCAGGCCCAGTGTCAATACTGTAAACATGCGTACGTGTATAGGGTCGGGTCGATAGTACGATCCACGAACAGGGGGAATCGTAAATGAAGACAGCCGATGATGTTGGTACATTCGAACGCTGAAGGATCGTAGGCCCGTAGACCATGTGTGCCGGCTCCATTAACCGACACGCCACGTAATGTTGGGACTTATTTCGACATTTTCATCGCTTCCGGCAAAACGGGATGGCAAAGCAGTGAGTGTTTACTACCCGGTGTGAGCCCGAAGTGGGCTGTATTAATTTCGTGTTATTTTGTTTTTATATCCGTTTGTGGCCCGCGGCGAGAGTAAGGGATAATCCGGCACACACTGCGGAATGCGTGGAGTGTGTTTGTTCGCGGAAAAAAAATGCATAAAATACCACCCAACCTTTGGCGTTCCCACAATTTCAATTTCATCCCAATACTTTGGATGGGTTCGTATGAAAAACACCTTGTTCGGACATCTAGCACCAGATTTAAAATTGATATCAAATATGTTTTACTCTGCTACTAACGTTTGAAGAGCCTTGAACATTTCGATTGGAAAGGACGATTTCGAAGAACCGCATCGAATGCTTTTCAAAGCCTACGAGTACAGTGGGCAAATTTTGGAGAAAGTTGTTTTGAGTGGTTTGAAAAACTTAAAAACGACGATTTTGACGAGACGGACAAAGAAGAACCGAAAAGACGGAATCTTCGACGACCGTAGAAAATCCGTATGAAAAGTTCGATGACAGTGACCGGCAAACACTTTTGGACGAAGGCGACACTCAAACGCAGCACTAACTCGCGGAACAATTGAAAGTGACTCAAGAAGCCATCTTCCTACGTTTGAAGACCATGGGAAAGCTCCAGCGGATCGGAAAATGGGTTCCACTTGAACTGAACGAAAGACAGCAGGAAAGCCTGAAAAACCACACCGCGTGAAATGCTGTTGGCCAGGCACAAAAGAAAGTCCTTTCTCCGTCGGATTGTGACTGAGCAGCGCTTCGATTCATACGAAAATGTGACAAAGTGGCTTGAAAAATGGTTTACTTGAACATAGGAACCGTTCTAATGGCGTGGCCTCCACAAATTTCTGAAGAGAAGGGACGGATGTATTGACGACGTATTGTACGATGCGAAACTCTTTGAATAAAATATGTAGATTTTTTCATTTCAATGCAATAAACCAGTTTCATACTAGTTTATGTCCAAAAAGCTGCGCCACCTGCGTGTCGGGCAATCACTAACCAGTAACGGTGCCCAATTAGAACAATAGCGAGCCACTGCCACAAACTCGGTGAAGAAACTCCAAACAACATAACGTCATCTAATTGCAAGAGCTTTTCCCGACGCAAGACTCGAGCTCGCCCGCTGTGCCCCGCTCGTCGAAAGGTGTGACGGTGCTCGAAACTGCGCCTGCCGATCTTGGCGCGAAATGAATCAAGTTTAATTAGCACATAATTTCCGTCAAGTTGTGTGCCGTAAACTGTGTGGCGCGATTCTTCCGGAACCGTCCTATCTTAGCGAGCGTGACGATAATTCGCAGGCGCAGGTGAGCTACGATTGCGGTGTGGCTTCCGAGCGATTTTAAACGCCTCGCGCCGGCGGTGGTGATGGTGCCCGGCACTTTAATGAGTGCGCCTTTAATTTACGGCCTCGAAAGTTTGGGGCCCGAAGCTCTGCAAGCTACCGCCACAAAGGATCGTGATTTGTTTCGTGCCAACGGTTGCGAAATCTGCTAGAGTTCATCTTCAAGGCCTCCGGTCTGGCTGGCCGGCCCGGGCCGGGGATTGGTGAAGTTGTTTTCGTGGACACCTCCATCAGTATTCGTCCGTTGCATCATCGCTGGCCCGAAACGTTTCGTAAATATTTTCCCCAACGGACGACGCATTGCCATATATTTTATGACTGAACCCGCTGATTTACGGTCGACCTGTCGGCGCGGGAGTGCCGTGCCAGCGTTGGCCCACCTGCGCCACAGTCAGTCCGAAGACGCCCGACAGTCGGTTGGCCGGTGTGAATCCTTAAAGGAAACTCTTCCGGCGGAACGGTAGCCGGAAGTGGTACGGTTCAGCGCAACCATCCCGTAACGGCGTAACTGAACCTGACGTGACTGCGAAGAAGTGCAACCGGTTGCCGGTGGAGTTGCTGCCGGGCCCGGTATCAGATTTTGATGTTCCAGGCGGGGCTGGCGGGGTTTCCTGTTCCTGCAAAACAACCCGCGCCGTGGCCGTAACCGCCGTGGCCGCTCCGGGAAAATTTTCATCAAATCTAATTTATTTTACCGTCAACAGCGTCGCCGCTGCATTATTGCGCCCGCAGGGTAATAAAAGTGGATCATCTTTATCCCGTGAACCTAGGTGAAAACCTCAAGCCTTCAAGTGCCGCCCGCCGGAGGTCTGATTTTATGTTGCACGGGGCCAACACCAATTGTACGGAGCGCGCGTCGTGAGTGGCCCGATAAAAAAGAAAGGGCCAAAGGCAGAACCCTTGAAAGTAAATTCAAACCGTCGTCCTTCGGCAGACAGGACCGGCCCGGGGACCTAGTGGGACCAAGCTCGGTACTTCGGCCGGGCACGGAAGTACTTTAACCTCAAACTTACTGGACCGATACAGACAGTTGGTGGTGGAACACACTCAGCAGAGGTTGTTAGTTTTCAAACCGCCTCCCTTGAGAGGATTGGGTTCCCTGGCGCTGTGGAGTGGAACTTTTATTTGGCATTAAAAAAACTGCACAACACTAGACACCATCGCTAGTCGGGCCGTCGCTAGTGGTCCGCTGGTCGAAGAAAGTGAGCGTTTTTTGCTTCCAATTTGTGTCACTGATCTCGTGGAGCATCTTCCTGCAGGGAGCCGGAGCAGATAAGACAAGATTCAATCAGACGGTTGATTAAATTAGGTTTCTTTTACGACCCCGCCGTGAACGGGCCATTCTCGCCAGTCTTGAGAATGAAATGGAAATGAATGCACACTACACTGGGCAACAATATACACACAGCCTTGGATGCAAATTCCCGCCCTTACCAAGTGTGCTCGGTGACGTAGACCTGGACGGTGGGCTTCGGGAAACCGTTGAAGTTGGTGGCAAATGTCATACCGTAGGCACCTAGGTTCTCGAACAGAATGTAGTCTCCGATCTGGTGCTCGGGAAACGGGACGTCCTCGCACACGATGTCGGTCGAGTCGCACGTCGGTCCCCAGATGGTGGTCCGGTAGGTGCGTTCCTGTCGGCGCTCGTTCCGTATCACGGGCAGCGCCCGAGCCAAATCGTTTATCGCCCGCAAGCTCACCCAATCGAACAGCGTTCCAAACACTCCGTCATTGATGTAGTACATAATTTGCTCGATTCCACCACCACCGTCACACGAAGACCCACTGCGGATCACCTTCTTGCCCTGGACCGTAGTTAGCAGCGTTACGGCGGAACCGACATAGTAGCGGCCGGGTTCCGCAATTACATTGACCTCCTCGTCGTTGGGAAAGAAGTTCTGTAAAGCACTCTGGACCGCTTCGGCGTACAGATCGATCGGTTTGTTGGTGTCACCCGGAAACCCTCCACCGATGTCCAGAAGGTGTAACCGAAGACCCAGCTTGGACCCAGCGTAGTCGAACAGGGTCCGGGTGGACTCGATGGCACGGTAGAAACAGTCGGCATCCAGACTGCCGCACCCGACGTGGAAGCTCACTCCGATCACCGTCATCCCGAGCTGGGTGGCACGGGCCAACAGTTCCCGGCCGTCACCTCGGGCATCGCAGCCGAACTTCTTGCCCAGCGCTATCAACACGCGGTCCGCGTCATGGCGGATGCGTAGAATCAGCTGCGCCTCGGGATACTCTCGGGCTACCTTCTCCAGTTCCGGCCCGTTGTCGAACGTCATGCGGCGGATGCCGTGCGATCGGGCGAACGCCAGTGATGGAAGCGATTTGATCGGATGGGCGAACAGGATCCGTTCGGGGCTGACGCCCAGCTCCAGGATGGTGCGTATCTCGGTTTCCGAGGCACAATCGAAGCCGGTCCCAAGCCGCGCCAGTGTAGCGAGGATGGCCGGATCGTCGTTACACTTGACGGCGTAGAACGGGGTCACGCGTGGCATCTTACGCAGCCAGTTGACGTGCTTGCGGACCACATTGTCCAGATCGAGCACGTGGAGCGGGTGCTCCCGTGGCCCGGATGCGACAATTCGATCAATTTCCTTCGAAACACCGTCAGTGTTCACGCACGGCAGCACGGAAACGTTACCGTACGGGGGTTCCGAGCTCGGGTCCATCCGGCTTCTGGTCCGATTAACGTCACGTTCGGGGTTGTTGTGTCGCGATCGGCACTAAGCAAAGGCAAGAGTTGTACTGCGCATGGGCACGGTCGGCAGCACGCTGGAAGAGCTGGGAACAATTTAAATAATCTTCCCTGTGGCTTTGATCTGTCAACCAGTGAACTGCTCTTTAATCGGTCACCTCGGTTGAAACTTTGATAAGGAACCGGTCTGTGCCTAGCTACTTCTCGGGTTGTGTTTGGTGTAAGTGGCGTTTTTATTGAGTGATTGCTTGTTTTCTTACCGGACGTCACATCGTAGTTCTAACCTGCTGACCATCGAAAGGAGGACACTTTTTGGTTGCATTGAATCGGGCCTTCGATAAGATGAGATTTTTGACACTAGCGTTCCATAGTCCATTGGAAGAAGAGAGATCGTGGAGCTCGTAGATCGGATGGACAGGAGAAAACTTATCGTCCCTTAGCACCAGCGACAACTGGAAGCTGCGGACGGATGGTTGAACGAAAGTCAAGACTGATTAATTATTTTTTTTCTACAGATTTTCCTTAGCGATAGAAAAACACAACGGTCTGCCATAGGGTGGTCAGTTTCTTCTGCCTCATGTTTACCTACTTTCATTTTATCACGCTGTCCAGACGGCTTCGTCTCCTGCGGCAGGTTGCAAGATAAGGGACGGTGCACCTTTTAATCCGCACTTTGCTATCGCGCCCAGTACCGTCTTCATTATCGCCGGAGCATTGTCTGACTTCTAAGCTGTAAAGTGCGATGAGAAGTGAGCCTTTTTTAATGTCATTGTCCGCATCGGGGTTGCGGTTGGTTGGTTGTAGACAGCGGATGGTAGCGGAGATGCCATGATAAAATCATCGGAATATTTAATAACAAAATATTTCCCAAAGCTTGAGACTTGTGACTGGCCGAGTTTAAAGGTGATTAAAATCTCCGAAAAGTAGAAAGCGATGCCGAGACCGTTCATGACGTTTCGGGTGGATTAATTCCGTGCCGACCAGATAATGTTTCTAGTTTGAACGAACTTTTGCTTATCGCTATCACCTTATTGTGATGCTGCTTTCTGGACAATTTTAAGGCACAGTTAACAGCAAATCAAATCGAACCCCACGTATCATAAACATCAGATTATGCGGAAGGATTCACCCATCATTCAATTGGAGGCGGCCCGTTTGGTAAGTACAGCAGCAATTGCGACACTAATGTTCTGTTCTTTCTTGCCACCGAACGCCACTGGTTTTAATGGTGTCCTTACCTGGCGCCGGCTACTGCAATGTAAGCAACGCCCCGGTGTCTAGTGGCCAATCTAGTTTTGTAGTGGCAGTCAACAGACAGCACCCGAGGGACCCGTTGCAAATAGATATTTATTTCCGTTCCGTATTTCATTCGATTTTCTGCTAGCCCTCGCTAGCCGGCTACTGGCCACTGTGCCGTCGTTGACAGTCGTTGTTTCCCCGGGCACGGCAGTCGGGTTGGTGAGATATTCCATTTCCGTCCCGGAAACACATCGCACCGGGCGGTTCGGCGGTTCGATACGAGGGCAAAAAAAAAGAGGTTTGTATCGAGTGTAATGGTTGCTGAAAAATGTAAGTTTTCCCCTTTTTGCCTGCTCACATGCTTTCGCTTACCGGCGCGAATGTGGGAATTTTCCCCAAGGCAATGGGGTCCGGCGAGCTGAAGCATGTCCTGTTTTTCCTCCCTTTCACATGTCGGTCCATATCTAGTTTGGCTGGCTCCGATCGGTACCAGCACTGTGACCCGTGATCGATTCGATTGTGTGCCGCTCGGGGGAATCCCGGCTGCGGAGGACCTACGGAGAGCGAACTGAAGCCGGTGTACCAAATGGATGAAGCGGTGTTTGTTGAGCAGCACACGGGGGGACAGAGTGGCAATGGTTGGCGCTGGCGTTGAAGTTTCCATTCAATTTTCTTCACCGCCAGACGAACGCAGAAGTGCCAGCAAACGTGCCAGAAACCGATGCACGAAGAAGCTGAGCTCAGCGTCTGGTGGCCATGACTGCGCCAGTCGCGTTGTCTGGACCAGGGACACTTTTCAACAAGTTGACCAAGGACTCGCACCGGATGCCCGGACAGTAAACAGAGGCAGTTTAGATACGGTTACGATACAGTGTCATACTGGCCGGTGCCGAATTTATCGAGATGTAAAACGACTTGCCAAAGGTTTGCTGTTTCCGGGCCGACGTAGTGACCCGGCGAGGTTAAGGAATTGAATCACATCGTCCTCTAGTACGCGTGTTGTAGACAAAATATCGTAACTTTCGGGCACAACGCAGCACCATAAATGCCATTATTAAAACAAATTACTGGCCGGGTTCTTCCTGTGCACCACCATCCACCATCCGGAGTGTTGAAATGGAAAATGGCGGTGCTATATCAGGCGGCTTGCTATCCAGTGTAATGGCCGCCCTGTCCAAACCATTCACGCTTCAGCATTCTCCATTTCAATTGTGAGTCAGTGAAACATTTATTTTACTTATCTCATCCATCGGAATACACTTTTTATACGCTCTTGCGTAATGCCGCCCATTTTATGGCCCAACGGAGGTTAGAGTGCCATTTTCACTTGCTTTTAGCCGGCGTCGGTTTCGTTCCGCCGGCCGGACATTAGATCATCGGCCCCCATTTGGATATATGAAGATGTTCGGGCTGGCGGACGCGCAACGTGGCTGTGTGAGAAGAAGTTTTATACCGCTTCCTGGTCCACGCGTCCGGTCCCACGATCCGGCATCCATCGCAGCACTTACACACACTTTATCGTGAGCAAAACGCGAGAACGACTGCCGGGCGCGTCGTCGTCGTCTCCGTTTCCTTATCCGTGTTCTTGTGTTTTTTTCTCGCTGTTTTCTCCTGTGTAGCCGTCGCCGGAAGCAGATCGTGAACCGGAACCGGTTTTAGGCGGGCGGGTGTCAGACCGAGTCGCGAGAAAGGTTCTCCTCCCTCCGCTACTCGTGCATCATTCTTCGTGCCCGTCGCCGTTTGACTAAATAAGCCGGGCAACTGGCCGGTTTGCCGCCGTAGGTCAGGATTAGCGGGACGGTTGAACGGAACATCGTTATGATCGGTCGAAGGAACAAACTGAAAACAAAAATAGTAGAAAAAAGGGCGCCCCAGTGGTGACTCCTGGCGTTGTGGTTTGGATCCTGGGCGGTCGGTTCGCTTTCTCCCATCGGCAACATGGCAGGCGTTGAAGCAAGCAGTGTTGCGAAGGCGTTGCGTTTGACAGGTACGTTCGTGGCGCTCGAGGAATCGCGCCCGCTGTGGTCGAGCGTGCAAATGAAGAAGCGAATTCTAGCCGCAGGTCGGCCGCTCGGACGAAACCGCCGCTGTTCCCTGTCGACGGCAGACGAGAAAGTTAAGACGAGCTGTTGAATCGCGCGCAGCAATACCGGAGAAACCGGGCAGCCGTCCTGTCGGAAATGGAACCAGGATAAGCTTTAATTGAATTTAGTGTAATAGAACAGGACCCGGAAAAAGAGCAATTAGTTCGTCGGTACGCAACGATTGGAATAAGTGCCACTTTTTGCGCCCGACTGGCGGACATATTGTGCATGAGATGAGCCTTCCGGAAGTGTGGGAAGCCACCGGTGCCGTCCCCAGCTACGGGTAGTATTGGTTGGCCATTGCCATTGGCCATCGCGAATTATAGGCAGCTTGTGGCACTCATGGTACTTGGAACTTTGGAAGTAATTTACATTTTGTTATCTGTCAGTACTTCAACTCTGGCACGGCAAGGGACTGGGCTACCGAACTCGATAGTAATTAGTTTACCCGAATACCAGCATCCCGAGGTGTTCCGAGTATTTCAAGGTAATAATTTATGTGTGTGTAACTGTGAGAGGAAGGGATATTTCAGCACAGCTTATGTTGAATTATGAATGTGTTTCAATTTATTGTGGGCCCGCGTTTTTGTCGCTGCTGCCGTGTATCATTCGAACCGTTTACAAATTGCGTAATGATGCGCATGGTAACAGTTTAACGCACTGCACAAAATCACCCGGCCATGTTGAACACGATGGTGTGGATTAAACATTTTCAAAGCCTGCCCCGTTGAAAGCTTTGATACGTTGGGCCTGAAAGGTCGCATGAACATACGCCCATATCGGGTGACGTAAAGTGGATTGTTGAATCGCATCGCATTGTGGTTCTCGATCCACTATCGAATAATTCCCAGTAGGAGAAAGTGATAAGCCTATTTCCAATCCGGAGAGAGGTTGTAAAGTTAATTCCATCACCATGGTTCCGTTTGATGATGTTGGCGCCCAATGCGGTCGCTTTCATGTTGTTGGCAGAAGCATACAGTTCTGAGAGCTCATGGAACGGACGCAATGTAATTCCCGGAGCCCAGTTATTATGGGGAGCAAAATTTTAAACGAATTAAAAACTGCATACGAAAACTCGCCATTGTTTTAAAATCGATTATAAAGCTGACGGCGGCGGCGGCGGCTACTGATCTTTTTACGGTTAAACCGGCAGCGCCACTTTTGTGGGTTGTAAAATGAAGTTAATTATTCAATCAGTGGGTCCACCGGCGTGCGTTGTACGCTTTTGTGGCCATCATCTATTTTAAAGCACCGGTTGCCGGTCGGTTGCGGTTTTGGCTGTCTGATGTCCCAAAGACAGGGCCGGGCGTGTTCGGAAGCGAAAAACGTTCGCATAAACATAAATAATTAATTTTTCGCTCACAAGCTCCACGGAGCTCGTCGAGTCAACATCATTAATACGGGAAGGGTTCGTGAAAGCCATTATCCCTTGCTCCCAGTGGCGGCCGCAGCAGCAACACCACCACCGGCAGCAGCGACGGCGTGCAATCAACAACAAGCGGTGCAATCAGATGCACCCGGTAGCACGCCCGGAATGCATCCTCGTGCATCCCCGGCCAAGCTTTGCAATTAATGAAAGCTTCAAATTCCATAGCTCAACCCTTCAAGCCGAGGCGCGAAGGTAGGTAAACATTTGCTCGACGTGCGCGAACGCTGAAGGTGCCATTCGCCTGTTTGAATTCAGCGTTTAATTTGTTTTTCGTTCCTTTGTTTCCACTTTTCCTATTGAGAGGGGAGAAATGTTCTACAGAAAAAAAGGAAGCAATGATTGGATTGGATTTTAGTCCTTTATTAAAGCATTCTCATAAATACCAGAACCAGCATTATGCTGGCTATCGATTTCCCGGACCCGGACACTTTACCGGAGTGATTGAAGCCATTCAATAAAACGTTTCGTACTTGATTGGTTGTCACGGTCGATGGCGGAGTTTATTACGTATTAGTCCTGGTATCACCAATTGATGAGTTTTCGATTGAGTGAAACGTGTTCTATAAGCTAGTTACGTGACCAGTAAACCAGATGCTTCGGGCATCTTGAAGAGTCGAGATAATCGTTTCGGGCGCCCCTAATGTGCAAAGCGGGTATAATTTAGAACCGTCTCCAGCCCACACACACACACACAGCACAGGACAACATAATCTTGGGCGAGACGATTGTAGCACGATCGCTGTATGTTCGTCTGTGGCCACTGCACGACTTCCGGCCCAGGACAAACAGATGCTGCCTGTTCGGCTTCGAACAAGGCCTCCCAGTCGCATCGCGGAGTTCTCAAAATCAAAGCATAATATACATATTATTAGCGTTTGCCGGGTGGTTAACTGAAATCCAATGTGTTGTGTGTGTGCGTTTCCGGTGTACAACGTGCGGACACACCCTGCTGGGGGCACGATTAACATTTATGTAAATCCGCCTCCTGTCGCACGGTTCCGCGAATCGGCCCGTCCCGACCGTGGGTTTGTCATTCGGTTCGACAGCCGTTTTGCGTACGTTTTGCAAGTTTTGCAAATTATGTCAGCATAATTTCGCGCCCGCCTCGTCAGCGCTTCCTCGTTCCTCGGCCAGCTGTCGCAGACCACGACGACGACGACGACCGTCTCCGGGGAGGGATTTCCGGGTTGCGCCATGATAGGACAATCAATCCCTGCGGTGCTGCTGTCGGAGCGATAGTAGCCAATAATGTTGAACGTTACTTCCTGATTACTGATGGCACGTTGTCGTTCGCTTCGTTTCCGGTTTCGAGGGTATGAATGTGGCGTTGGTATTTAAGTGAAATCGAATTCAGTGTTCACGGAATCCGGACTGCTGGCGACAAAAAAACGAAGTGAATTTATGATCTCAACTTTGGCGATCTTAAACGCACGCCCGAGCCTTGGGAATGTTCAGCAGCCCGCACGGCGCCATTTATTCGTCGTCGTCTGAACTTTCATCAACATCCTTCAACCCATTAAGACGCCGTTGCTTTTATCGCTCGGAAGCGGAAACGCCATTTAATCCCGCACAGCCAGCCAGCCTTATGAACTTCCAAATGAACTTCTTCGCGCTAAGCTTCGATGGAGTGTTTCATTTCAACTGCAGACGACGACCAGAGCGAGGTCCTGCCGGAGGTTGGGCCGGTTTTTTTGCTCCCCTCCGCCTCACGGTCGCACGGTGGTGGTTGGGCGAGCTGCATTTGAATTGCATGGATGCGTTTTTGCAACAACATTCATCGTCGTCATCGTCTCACTTGGTACGAAGCCTTTTTTTGGGGGGGTCGACGTTCGACCCGCTACGGTGTGTGACCGTCGAGTGCCGTCGTTCTTCGGCGGCTTCGGAAGTTTCGACGATCAAGTCAGCAACGGCAACGGGGCCGGATGGCGAGTGGCGAGATTTCGGGTGAACCCGGTGTGGGCCCTTTTTTCCCGCCGGGTCGGGTCCGAGGTTTTTCTTACACACGATAATAGTCCGCATGATATTCTTTATGGTACTGTGGCGCTGTGATGATGATGATGATGATGACGATAATAATCACGAGCACTCGGTTGGTGGCTCCATCGGGCAGCTTGCGACTTGTGCCCGCTAAAGCCAAAGGAAGAGAAGTTATGAAAATTGCTTGCACTGCACATTTTTTCAACCGAAGCATATCTTCCATCTGCCGAGCGCCATCGAGACCGAAACGGGCGAGGCTCTCGGTTTCTATGCTAACACCGACTCGGCACCCTTTGCTCCACCCAGCTGGGCGGTCGGTTTTTTTTCCTTTCCACCAACATGCGGCGCAGGCAAATGCGGTAGAATAAAAATGGCAAAAAGTGAAGAAAAAGGGCCGGGTACGTAAAAATAACCACCGATGCAGAAATGTCCACCGTGGCGTGCACGACTTGTTATGAGTATAAATATTCAGCTCATCAACAAGAGCGCACTGTTGTTATAAGAAAAGGCTGCAGAGAAAGCATGTGCTGCAGTAGAGAAAAGTGGTTTCGCCCCGTTTTTTGCTGCCACGTCCTTTTTCCGATGCCGGATGTGTGCTGGCTGGCCGATCGGTTGCCTGCGCGATGGTACCGATAAAGATGAGTGGGGAAAAACTCTCACTTCTTGCCGGAACGGGTATTGATCTGTTATGATTGAATTATGCTCAGATACTTGTCGTTAGAGATAGTTGGAAGTGAACGGAAAGAAGCCGGTCCTCAGCGCTCCAGCTGCTCTCGATGGGGATGCGTATCTCGACCGGACGCAGGCGAACGGTGGACGTGGTACCGATTCATGAGGTGCTCGAGTGGTCGGCGATCGACATGAACGGAAATGTACTTCTGATGGGATGTTGAAGAGGTTGTGGTGCTTTAAAAAAGCTCCTCTCCAATTTGTCGGAACTCTTAAATCGTTCTTTGATTGCGTTCGGTTCGGAAATTATTTTTCAATTATTTGACCGCATTTCTGAATAACTGTTGAAATGTTTTAAAATGAACTGAACTTCGCCAAACATACCGTGAGGCAGTAATGAACAATTTCTTGAAAGAATTACATTATTGAAGCCAGTACATAAGAAAGCTTTTTAAAGATTGAAAAAAAAACAGCCTTATAAAGTCTTATACAAGAAAAACAGTACTTCGCACTGCAATGAACATGCTGTTTTTGGCACGCAGACTGTCGCACTTCAACCAACAAACGATTTAGCAGACTAATGTTCTCCCAAGACCAAGGGCGTCCGTTCGGTTGATTTAATTTGATGGAAAAACTCCGCTCTCGAGCGGAAAACCTGTCGAGATTCTTGTGATTCTTTCCGTTTGAGGCTGAGTTTGCAAAAAGCCGCCCAACAAAGGGCGGGCTCAACTGAGGGATTTTCGTTTGTTATATTCTGACACTTGACTGCGGGAAGACCCTCCCGGGGGACCGGGGGTTTTCTCGCAAAATTAGGGTATCACTATTTTTGAGCACCCAATCCCGGCTAGTACCCGTCAGGATTACTCGACGGCAACCCGCGCCCGAGTTCCGCAAGCTGTCAGATGAAATTTGTATTTACCTTTCGCTTGACACAGCGAAAATGTCAAGCGGGATGTCACAAAATATTTCTCCGAACTTCGGCCGAACAAACAAAATCGGAAGCTTCTTCCAAAACTGGCCCGCGTCGAAAGTATCGTATTCGACGCACGTCACAATCACCAAACGGCCCACTGCCACAAACAGGACAGGCCGAGACACTTCAGAACTCTGCGGCTCTTGCCAGAACCGGTTCTGGTGGGATGGAGAAATGATAAGTTTGACTGTAAAATGATCTCTAGGCAAAGTTTGGAGAGAAAGTGACAGGAAAATGGAAAAGCAAAATTTTCCCGGAATCATCTCCGGGATAAGGACGCGTGGGGTTGAACGGAACCGACACCGGCAAAAGCTCTCCCCAACCAAATTTCAAAGTTTTGAGAGCAAACTTTGAAGGCTAGTTGAAGGGAAGATATTGAGATGAAAGATTTTCCAACCAACAAAAACTGGCCACCGGCCAGCCCCGGCGAACGGGGAGAACAACAACACCGGAACGGGAGCCTTGTTGAAAGCTATCGAAAGTGAGTACGTTACGTGACTTTTTGAAGGATCGCAACATGGCCGCCCACGTGGCCATGATTGATTTGCGATCTGGGGCACGCAAGCCCCGGGAAAGTTTTCCCGGGCGAATGTTTTCACAGCAAACAGAAAACCCCAAAATCCGTACCCTTCTCGGCCTCGGCCGGCGAGTCGAGCATCTTAGGAATATTTTCTTTTCGCTCCGAAAAGGATGCACCCGAAAGGTTATCGGTGAGCTACGGCGAATCCTTATTAGGGCTACGTAAACTTCCAAGTCGAAGTATGTGAAGCACTCGGTTGGGAGTTCATTACCCTGCGAGTATTGGTTCGGCGAAAGTTGGCGCCAAGTTTACGCTCGAGACGTTCTGCGCGTTAGCGTGAAGGCTCCGGGGTCGTTCGCGGTGGGTTCGAATGAAAATGAGACCGCCACCAGATTGGTGCGGCTAGGAACGATGTAAATAAAATGCTTCGCAGAAATGGATACTTAATCTACTCGGGATGATTTGATTAATATTGATGAAGGGAACGGTCATTGAAATGCGTCTCCGGGAAAATTTATCATCTTTTTGTGGCCCAAATGGATTGTAATTTTGTAGAGGAAGTAGAAAAACCCGCTTCAGCATTCCGGAAGCAGATAGCAACATAATCTAGAAACCCTTGGCTGGCGTACAGTGCTGCCAGAAATGAAAGTAACTATCGATCAAGCCACTCTCCTCGCCGGGGTGGACTCGGACTCGGGAGTGAATAAAAACTCATTGTCATCTTCTAAATTGTCCCGGAGCGTTCAGCAGCACCAACTCGGGCTCTGTAGCTGACCTGTGCGCTTCCGGGTCCGAAAATTGGATCCATCCACAGTGATAAATGTACCGGCAGCCCGTCGTCAAACACAACGCCAGCATAAATAGAGTATAACGTGAATGGGCTCCAGCCAGGCAGTGCCAGGATTCCGCCGCCGCTTCTGTGGGCAAAGAATAGGTTAACCGAGTGGGGCAAAGAATTCTTCCAGCACGGTCCTCCTGGTCCTGGTTTCCTGGGGCTGTGAGGTGCTTTTTGGTACAATGATAAATTTGAACCTGCTAATCTTAAGGCCAGCAAAAACCAAGCAACCCAAACCAAGGAGTCGAGGATGGCCGGTCGAGCGAAGGGAGGCGAAAGAAAAATGGTCTGACAATTATATTTTGCCTTCAAAGTTGAATCGGGTTTTCCAGTGGGCCACCGACCGGCGGGAACACAGCTTCAATCGTCTGAGTCAGCAAGAAATCAGCCGGGTGCCGCCGGCGCTGAAGAAGACCACTCGGCCCCACTTCTAAGTCTGATGGAGCTTTATTAGATGGTCACGTTACTTGAAAGCAAACAAGTTGCGCGCGCGCCCTCTCTTCGGGAAGGACAGTAAGAATTGGGCAGAGATCCGGGGAACCGCCCATGCCCCTGACCCTGCTGGTTTTAGACTGTGGATCAGCCAACCGAAAGAGAGCGAGTTTGCTCCGTTTGCTACGCACTTGTGCACTTCTTGAAGCTGCAGAACAGCATACTTTTTCGAATCGATAGTGCTCGGAACTGTTTGCTCGGTGACATCTAGGATTGTAGAGGGACCCACCGAGGACCCAGCATTTGGTTTTTCTGACATCACACATTTCAACTTCACGGTTGCATGATATCCGTTTTTGTTTTCATCCGGTGCCACGTGGTTGTGGGAAGGGGCTTTTAAAATAATTGCTCTGTACCGTACGAACGGTGTACATATGTTTTGAACATTTTGGACAAACAGCAAAGCGGGCGCGCCCGGAGTTGGTTGTACCGGAGTTCCTGTGTTGCTGGGAAGTTACATTAAAGCTTCACACCACTCGACGCGACTTCGTGCACATAACATTCGCTCCTGGTTCGGCCTGTCTGAGGGCGTAACAGTTGTTTATCAGTGCAATTTGTTTGATTGCAAATAGTTTACATTGCGTTGCCATTTCGTAATGGGATTCGGCAACGATGCCTCTTATCTGGATTGTGGGCACGGATTCCGTGATTGACATACCATTCAGTGGCGAACGATGAAGGGACCAACCCTGTCTCCGCGAAGCAGATTGATGATCATTAATGGCGGCAATGATTGAAAAAAACGGTTGAAAGTTTCACTATAACGATGATGCGATGATACTGTTGTCATTATGTCCGACATTGCGGCCCGCTACAGTGCGTGTCCTTTTTTCCGGCCCACTTCGGATAAATGAATTTGAAAGGCGTATTTATTTGAATATGAAATGAGCTCGTGGGTTTCTAAAACTAGCAATGGCCAAATGGAACGGAACAAAACGGAGCATCCTTTAATGGTCCTATGGCCGCCACATCCGGCACTGTAGTCGGGGGGATGATTTTGGGGAAATTAAGTTATCCAACCCCGACACCACCGTCCGCAGCAGGTCGCCTTCGGCCGCCTCGAAGGGTCCCGTCGTCCTGGCAAGCCGAAACTTAAACGCTGCAAAGGCGAAGAAGTGGCGAATTTTAATTAACGATTATTTCCGCCAAAAGGGCAACGCGCTTTTTTCCCCGGATGGTTCCCTTTTCCGGGGGCCCACGATGGGCAGGAAATCTCATTAACGATCGAGAGTCAAAAACCGCCGCAGCGACCAGCCCGGAAAACCCGGGGCCGTGGCGGGCGGACGTGTAACAATAGAAAAGTGTGATTTTTTGCTCGCTCCTTACTTCGTAGAGCCGGCAGGCAGACGAATCCGTGTTTGCTGCCAGATTCCCGTGGGCAGGGGGTGGCCATAATTCGCATTTGTAAAACAAATGATTATAAGACAAAATTAAAAATCAATAACGAGAACGGCCATTGTCACTTTAAGGCTCCGTCAGTGAACGTAAACAGGAACGTCCCAATTAAAGTGTTACGTTTCGAAACCGATCGATTCTGTTGCCATTTTCCCGATTAGCCATCGGCGATCACTGTGGTCGATATTGATTGGAAAAATATCGATCGCTCAGTTTGATGGCTTAATGCGCCCGGCCTGGGTTTAGTTGTTTAGGCCAATCCAAGGCGGGGGAGCTAACAAAGCGCTACAAATTGTTCGACGACCAATCATAATCGCCATCCCGCCGGTGGGTGGTATGAAATGGAATTTTATGATTGCTGGTAACGCTCGGACGCGATTTTTCTCTCCATTTGCTGTTCGTGCAGGTCGAGCTTTCGGTCGCCCTCTTCGCTCCGTTCGCTTTTTTAATCATAATGCAAATCTTGATGGCTTGCCGGCCCAAAACGTCGCTTTTTGTCTCCCAACAACGGCGTCTCGATTGTGAAACGAAGTGTTGTGACTCGTGGTGCCTGGAGGGTGGATCAGATCGCTTCGCTTTATCCTATTTATTGCCGAAGTAAATCATTCGTTCGATTTATTAGCATAGATTTGGCCGTTAGAGCGAGCCCTTTGCTCGTTGGATTTTCACGGAAGGTCACGAAAAAGGAGAAAAAAGTCGCCCGATAGGTTGCCATTTTGTTCCTGCCATTTTAAATGATTTGTTGCACGGCTTTTATCATCGCAGTTTCATCATTCGCAGGCGTAACGCTTAACTTCTGAAGCACTGTACCACAATATTTTTGTTATGAATTATGAACAGCAAGTGAGAATGTAGCATATTGAGATTTCTTTTTATTACTAACAAATATTTGATAGATAACAAAAGCATCGTTCGCAAGCAAATGCGACGTTAATGGGAGGCCCATAACTTTGCTCACAATGACGCGGGTGATTTATTGATCCTTTTTATGGGCGTGCGGGCTGGAACTATACATAAATTTGGTGAGAAAATAAATGATCCTTTGATGAATTGAAGAGAACTCCCAGGCACTGCCCTCTGGGTTGCCCGAGGGGGGCGAAAATCATATGCATTTCAATTAGCGGCACATTGAAATTGGAAAACAAATAGCCCCGGGCTATTTGTGGGGTACAAAAGCGTATTCCGCGGCCCCCCAAAAAGGGATGTTTTATGCGAGATAATGTGCGCAGTTATATTACTTTTTATGAAGCCCGTAAAAAGCGGGTGGTTGGTTCTTTGTTTCGGGCCGCATTAATTGATTTCCATTGAACATCCCCATTATGCTCGCGCGTACGGTGAGTTAAATAATGTAATTCGAAACAAATGGCCAAACAGGGCGCATAATTGATGCGTGTTTCTAAATAGTGTACCGCGAAACAGACTCATTAACGTCTCCCCTCGGCGCCTCAGCCGGAACAGATTGCAGCTTTGTGATGCTCGATTTTAAAGCGAAAGCTTTTTTTTCGAGCAAAAGTTTAATGTCTCTTTCGCTTTTCTGCTGTGCGTGAGAAATAAAGGTCCCAGAATTAAGTGCCCCCCAGGGCACACGGAGGTTAGTGGCTACAGAAACAGGTAAACCAGGCCCAAGTTTAAATAAATCATTAAATTATTCGCTGGTTGTTGCGAGCGTCGACGGTCACCGGGCAATCACAAATTACCCAAAGTTATCTCGGCTCGGCGGGACCCGGTTTCGTCCGGGCGTCGCACACGCACTCGATAGGGACCTTGCGCGGGCTGAAAAACGACACTCAAAACGGCGATAAACCACCTGCCGCCTAAAGGGAGAGTCAACAATTTACATGATTGAATTTATGGCGGAAGGACACCTCCTCGAGTGCCGAGTTGGTTGGACCCGCCAGCACGTTTTTTTTAGCTGTACCTCGGACCCGAAACCGAAGTCATCTGTTTATCTGGCTCTCGTAAAGGGAGCAAATTAAAATCCAATTTCGGATATACCGAGCCACCGCGTGGTGTGTGGTTTTATGAGGTTTTAAACGCGGACGCAATGGGATTAGGGATGTCAGGAGCCGGGCCCCAGAGAGAGGGGGAGGGGGGGGGGGCAATTTTAGATGTCGACGGTCACAATTTATATCGGTGCGCCGGTTTCGATTTTATCACCCGCCGCGAGAGCTAGGTAGAGCTTTCAAAAGGAGAGTGGCTTCAATTTCAATGCGTAGGCAAAGCTCGGAAAAGCACATCGAGAAAGGGCGGCAGTTCTTTCGCCCACATCTGCCTCCGCATCTGTGATGCGTTAGGGGTCTATCTTTATCTTCAAGGAATTCTTTTTTTATGCTGCCTGCCTGCCTACGGTCGTTAGCATTCCTTGGCGCGAAACAACACTTCGTTGCATAAGGCATATTGACATATTTCTGGAGCGCCGCCGGTTTATTGGGCCGCCGGTCACATAAATCTTCGTGTCATGCGTGCGTGTTCTTTCGATGATTTATTACGTGCCCTGGTGACGGTAATGCCGTGTGTAACACGTGCCGTTAATTGATTATTGCTCGAATCGAATCGGGCACATTACGATGAAATTCGTAATGGGCATGTACTTTCAGTTCACAGTTCGCAGGCAGAGTGCAAGTGAAACAGGAAATATCTATGCTGTGAAGGATTTTACGTAAAATTGCAAAAAAACAGGATGTTTATTCATGAGTGTTTCTACGGTTTCGGGCATATTAATGTTCATGCTCGGTTCATGCGGGATCGGAAGGAAACTGACGAAGCGACCCAAAGTGTGAAAAAAGGATTTTCCCCGTTTTTGTGCCCTTCGGACCCTTTGGATGTTCTTTATGTTGTGCCGGTTCCGGCCCCGGCACCGGCATGTAACACGTACGTAGGAAACACTTGTTGTTGGCATTTTTTCACGCACGATCCCGATCGAGAAGCACTTTCGGCACACTAGCCCGACCCGGCTCGGCTCGACCCGGCGTTGGTAGGTGTTCTAATATATGGTTATCGTGGCCAGCGTCCCACGTAATGGCAACCCCAAACGGCCCATAATGATATTTAACCCATAGTTGGCGAGCGATTTTTATGGCCGTGCGCACCAACCCTGTTGGAAACGGTTTGAATCCGATCGCCCTTGTGGTCTTCGGGCCGATAAACGGAGCACAATAAAGCAGCACGAGCACGGCAACCCGGACCACCGGAAGCTAGAGCGGGGCAGGAGCAATTCCTGGGCTGGGCTGGTGTTTGGAATTGGATTGCAATGAGCGCGGGAAATGTGTTGAACGTTTGTAACTAACCGGGCAGTTATGTTATGTATGTGCGAACAGTAAATTCACTGGTTTGGTTAGCTTGGCTGGTAATTTTGTCGCTAGAAATTGGAAGCTTCTTCCAGGCGAGCGTGTGGCAGCAGGGAGTAGATTTTTGTCACGAAACGCACACCGAAAAGGCTGAAACCTTGTATCTTTCGTCCTTGAATTTCCGAAACGTTGACACTCGAAACGTGCACCAGGAAACTTTTGATACGTGCCCGGGGGACTAGGATTCGTGGATCGTTTTAATCCCGTGATAAGAACGGGACAAGGCTAAGTCAACCTCGCCTCGGGGGGAAATCGTGACAGCGAGCGCGTGTTCCGGGTGCTCTCGCTGTTGTGCTAGAAATGTGTGTGATTTAGTGCAAATTTTAACAACCAACCGTGTATAGCGAAAATCTCTCATTTGTCGATACTTTGCCACATTTTGTCCCCACTCATGGGCACCGTTGGCGAATGGTTATGGATACGGTTATGCTTCCATCAAACAACGGAACCACATCAAGCAAACATAACCGGCACAGCCGTTGTTGTGCGAGGTCAAGGGAACTGGGTGCTGGCACACATTAATACCCTTTCCGTGACCTAACGCTCAACGGACGGACAAACCTGTGGCACCGAGTTGCGGGAGCATCAGCAGTCCCAGCATGTGCATCGCGTCCATCACCGTGGAAGGCTACCATAACACGCGAGTTTATTGTAATGGAAATCCGTAATCTAACGGCAAGGATCAAACAGGAAAACGGCGACGAGATGTGGAACGTGTGGAAAAGAAGGATCGAGAGATAATTGACAATTAAAAGTAATGAGCCGTGCGGTGGCGAAGCCATGGCACATCCCAGCGCCGCGATGGTTGACACCGATTGACTTCGAGCAGGAAGAGGAGTTGCCAGGATCAAGGGGCACTCATTCCCGGTAGCGTGCTCTGCGATGTCGACGCCCGTCGCTGTTTGTTTATGAATCGAGTTGAGGAATCGGTTTTCCGTTGTCAAGCACCTCGTTCGGCGTATGCTACGCTATGCTACATCGAATGGGGCAGGATAGTACGCCTAGCTTTTCACCAACGGCAACAAAAAAAAGGAACAAAATCTGCCTTCAGTGCTTGCGGACGTGGAAAAACATAGAAGGCACGTGTTGTGGTTGCAAATGGTGCATCCGTCCGGTGGTAGTCGGAGCCATCCATTGTTGTACAGCCATCGGGCCCTGGATACTAATTCCGCAAACGGAACAGCTCACGCACCTTTGTCGAAAGCTTTCCAATTACGTGCATTACATACGTGACGCGCTCGCCCGATTGCCAGGGGCCAGGTGTAGAAAAGTGATAAAAAATGGCGGAAGTTATGGTAACGAAGCCGGACACGATTGCAATCAGGGCGGGATTTATGCAGCCCGGCCGAGCCTGTTCACCGATGGTGGGTTGTAATGAAATGTTCATTTTACTTGAATTTATAGACATTAAGTATGTGTTTTAAAGGGTGTACCTGTCAAAAATTGGTCAAACAAAAAAAATTGTAAATCAGTCAAAAAATTTATTAAAAAAACAAACAATATTTCTTTTGAAAGCTCATTTTTTTTTTTTTTTACATATTATGTAAAAAAAATATCATTCAGTTCTTTGTTTTAAGGAATGCGAATTGCCGGTCTTTTCATTTTACTCCTTTCATCAACTCTTGTACCGTTTTCTTGATCGCTTTCTTTGCTGCAGAACGTCAGTTTTTTTTTTAAGTTCCATCTCACTGACAACTGTTTTAAGAGTCTTTTTGAAGTTTCGTTCGACGATGGCCCAATATTTTTCGATTGAGCGGAGTTCTGACGTGTTGGCGGGGTTCATGTCTTTGGGCACCACCTGGACGTTGTTTGCAGCATACCACTCCATGGCCTTTTTTCGGTAATTCCAAGATGCTAAATCCAGCTAAAATAGAAAAGAACCCTTGTACTTTTTTAAGAAAGGCAACAGAAGTTTATTTAGAGACTCTCGGACATAAATTTCCTGGTTGATGGTCCCGATCGCGATTTAAATGTGACTCTTTAAACCAAGGGATCAGATAGCCTGCCGTACGAGATATTTCTTTGCGAATTTCGACAGCTTTATGTTCCTGCAAATCTCTTCTACCTTCCTCTTTCAGTTGCCGTATAGTACTCCTGTCCAGGAAGCTGTTTAAGTTTTGCCTAGACGTAGGTTTCATCATCCTGCACTACGCAGACAATTTCGTGATCATCTTTATGCACAGATTCCGCGATCGTTTTCTGGCCGACATGTGTTGGTTGTCGTCACGATTTGGAGTCACTACTTTCTTGTAGAACGCTACACCAGCTCGTTTCTTCGATGCACGGTTGTAGACGATACTTTCAGTTTGCTTGCGACATCTCGGACGGAGAGTTTGGGATTCCGCTTGAAGCAACTGATCACTCATTTCGTCGTTTTCGAGGTCTCCTGGTTCCGAATTCCACCTGATCCAGTCTTTTTGACTGTCGTTAAACGTTCTCCGAATATTTTTAATACATTGGTGACCGTTAATTTTGCCACGTTCAACAATTTCGCTAACTTGGCGCGCGAGTAATTTGCATTTTCGCGCTGACGGTGCAAAGCTTTGAAACGATGCTCCTCTTGTTTCGACGGCATTTCCACAACTGAAGGGCAAATGTCAAAATCGAATAATATGTATGATACTACACACACAAATCTTTAAAATGAGAGGTGTAAAAGATTTTTTGATGCACTATGAAAAATAATGCGTCAAATTGAAGTTGACCAATGTTTGACAGGCACACCCTTTAGTTTAATTTTTCTCCGATCAGTCAAGCAGAAAAGGTTTCAAACCAACCTTAAGTAACCGACCGACCTTTGTTCCGAGCTTAAGCGTGTAAGCTTGAAGGCTTTTTATCAATTCATTCGTTTACGCTGGGCAGTGCATTCAACCTAAGTGTAGAACTTTATGCTGGCTCCATTAAAATAAGCATTTTATAGTTATTTTATTAAGAGTCTTTCTATTCGAGTTACAGATCATAATTTTTAGCTATTTTTAAACTTCTTTCTACGACGTTCTGTAACCCCCGAGTTGATTCCCGAGAGGCAAGATATAAACCCCACTTCAGACGGGGTCGCTTCGTGCGAAACCGTTGAATCTTGGAGAAATTCTTACGCTTGCGCTTATCGCTTTAAAACACTCCCGCCGCCGCCGCCGCCGCCGCCGCCGGTGGCCACAAATTGCACAATAAATGTCATTGTTGGAAATTTGCGGTCGAACTTGGTCCTTGGTCGTTGGGCGCAGCCTTGGGCGGCGCAGACCGGGAACACAATAATAAATAATAATCATCAGTAATGACTTTACAATGGCGCTGCTGGCTATCTGTTCGCTGTGCCTGTGCCCCGTGGGACACTGCCTGTGGCGCCCTGCAGGGCTCTCACCGCCCGGGATAGTTTATTAGAAAGTTCCACAAAGTTGGCCGCAGCTTAGGGAACTTGTCAGAGATAAGGTAAGCGCTTCGGTATTAGTTTACTTCGATTACATCCCCGCCCCGGTTGGGGTCAGTTAGACCCCGGTGCGGTCGGTGTAAGCAACGTTCTTGGGGGAAGGCACGCTGACTGCGTACGTCTGCACCGTTCTGCGTTGGCTCGTTGTTTAAGTGGCTCCGGCTTCACTTTTGTATACTTTTCCTTAGGGGACAGGATAATCCGGGTGTAGAACACGGGGCCCATTCGGGGCCGGATTTGCTGTTGGTCGTTTATCCTCGCGCTAGAGTTATAGCTAAACTTTCTCCAATCTTCCCGGTAGCTTCATATTGCCGGAAATTCAATCCGGTTAGGTTAGGTATTTACCCACCCACCAGCTACTTCAATTGTTGCGGTGGTCTGCGGTTTCTCAAGGCTGGCGTGAAACCATGAAATTACCTAGTTTAAAACAAATCAAGCCCCAGCGAGCCCTCCCTGATCGGGCGGCCCGATGAAAGGGAAAAAGGGATAATTTACCCGTGCGCCATCTGCGACCTGTGACGGGGCGGGCGCCTGTTGGGTCCTAGGCCGGCCCAGGGTGCATCACAATTTATTGTTCGTGCTATTAGCTGCTGACTAATCACGTTTGTTGTGGTGACGTTGTTGTTGTTGTTGCTCTGGTGGTAAACTGTTGGCACAAGGGTTTAGACAACGGGCCCCTGGGGCCTGGCGGCCGTTTGACCTGTCAATCCAGCCCTGTGTTGCCCCGCGTGGTTTTCTTGGCCAAACCAGGACACATTAGTTATTGTGCTTAAGGCCTATAGTAGAGTTGAATTCTTTCCCGTTTTCTCTCCTGCTGCGCCGTGATAGGGTATCTCCGGGTGCGACGATCGGTGACAAGCAAGCAAGGAAGGAAGCCGGCAACATAATCCTCGATCATTAATTTCCTCCAGCTGTGCAGCTGTGGTGAATGCTCTCTTGCTGACCTTTTCCGCACACACACACACACACCCATACACTCCGGTCACAGGGCAAGCGTGGTGGGAACGAGAAGGCCGCGGGGCACCCACCATCACACCATGCGCGGGAGATGAAAAGGATAAATGGGTGGACGGAGTCTGCAAAGCCTATAATTTTCCCGTGACCTTTAATTAGGGCCGAAGCTTTGAGCGACAAATGACTCCATTTCCGTACGCTGTCGTTCGGATTTCAATCGCCCTGTACGATGGGCTGTTAATTTATAAAACCTGCTACGGACGGGCGGTGGGTGGATGGACTTCCCGGTAGACTTTACTGTTGGGTTAGCGCAGAGGACCCGGCTTTAATCTTTCAATAATAGCCGATAAGCTGCTGCGGATGGGAAAACTTCACAAAATCGACGTCCTTACAGAGTGATGGAGGGAACACCGCAGAGGACACGCATTAATGGGAGAGACTGATGTATCGAAATTTTACCAATAGTTCTAATCAAATGTCAATAAAATGCATGTTCTGTACATTTAATATCTTGCTGGTCGGTTGTAAGTGAATACTTTCCCATTGTTTGCAAATGCTGCTAACATTGGAAAGCTGGCAAGCTGGCTGGCACTTGACAACGATTCATTCAACAGACAATTGACGGGAATCCTTTTTCATTGGCCGTCATTCTATCGGAACATTGTCGTACTAATTTCGTAGCGTGCTTTCATGTCGCAGGTCGGCAAACGCTTAACGAAGCGCCTTTCATCATCGATTACTTTCAAAGTTTTCCGCCCGATTGCGGACCGGTACGCATCACGCAACATGTGGAGCCGATTACCGTAATGGGTTTCGCGCCAAAGGGCAGAGTTTCCCCCATTTCCCAGGAAACACCGTATGGTTCGCAAATGGATTGAAAATCCATCAATTAACTACAAATTCAATCACTGCAAGAGTTTCCCGCCGGTCCGCGTGGGCTCGTGTAAATCCCTTAAGCTGAGACGGTGGGCGGTATGGTCCGGCCCGCCAGCATGCAACTGATGCGTTCCAAGGAACCGCAACACTCCATTAGGAAGAGTGAGACAGAGAGAGGTGGTCCGTGCGCGAGGTGGCAGCGATGCGTTACTTCCTACGGGGGTTGGGTTTTCGCTCATGCGATTGTTATACTTCCTTCCGGTCCGTGGTCGGCGTCTAGTTTCGATTTCTCCGAGGGCTTACGGAACTCTTGCTCCTGTTGGCCCACATGCTCGTCCTGCATGGACGTGCTGGTTGCCACCGGGGACCAGGGCAGGGGCTCGATTCTTTTCGGTTACGGTTTGATGCGTAACAAAAGCCACGGCGTTCGCCTGGACCGTTCACCCTCTGTTGCCGTTTTGGCCTCTTTTGTAAGCCCCGGCCCCGGTACTGCATGGTTTTTGCCACTGATTCTGATTCGCAGGAAACTATTATCCTGGGAGCTTTTCCTTTTTAATGCTACATTAGGTGGCCCGATGGGCCCCGGCGCGCTCCGGAAAGGGGATTATTCTTCTTTTCCGCTCGTTTGGGTTTCTCCTTTGGGGGAGGGGGGGGAGCTCCAAAAATACTAATCACGGTCCCAGTGTGGGTTCGGGATGCGTGTGGTTTCTGGAAGGAGCCTTTTCCGTACATAAATAGGATAATAATGGAACTCCTTTCACGGAGCTCTAGTTTCATTTGTAACGCTTGGCGCTTCTACTATATACTCGATATTTGTTGGCGTGTTAGGGAGCCGAAGCCGTCTTATGTCTTACGCTTTTCTAATATTGATGTCCGGAACATAAAAGAAAATCTCAAATATGTCGCATCCGCTTGCCATAAATGTAATTCTCGAAACTTGCTAAGCTTCGTTAAAGAGGCACAAACGACGGGGTTACCGAAGCGGAAACTGGAGATCTCCGCCATCTCGGTGTTGCGGAGCGGATACAACCCTGCACGGGGTTTATTTCCGGTTGTATTTCCGCATTTTCCACCCGGCCTTGGGTGACCGAGAGCGGACCAGAAGGTCTTAATAAAATTTATGACGAAGCCATGGCATCACAACGCAACCGACGAGGCATCAATGTGACAACCGTGCCGAACCTGAAACCGGAGCCGGGCTGTCAGGTTTAACAACATTTGTCCGATCCCATGCCGTGTGTGTGTGTCTGTGTCGAAAGATTGAGTCCTTTTTCGGGGGAGCGGGGTTCCAGCAAAGGTCCTTCGGCATGCCTTTTTCAGTGCCACCGATGCCTGTTAACATCCTGATTATACGCGGTGGCTGTGTATGATCCAATAGCTCCGGCCGTAAGCCGACGGAGTGAGAGTGCGAGACGGTGGAAGGGAGCGTTTGCGGTCGAGTGTGGAAATTTTGTGGCAAAATGATTGAATGTTGGCTGACGGCTCCTCGTTCCGGCCCCGGGGAGGATTGGGCCGGAAAATTGTGGAACTATTGGCGATGGAGGAAGCTCGTCCCTTTCTGGCTCCTGTGCTGCGTGCGGGCAGATAACCTAACGATGATATGCGGCTGCTTAAGCCGGTGCCTCCGCTATCCTGAAGTGTGCCGGGATGGGCTATTCGTTCTCCGTAGTCAATGGCATGCCGTCGCGCAGCAAGCAGCACAGGAATTGTATATTCAATTGGTAGAATTATGGGTTTACCAGAAATCGTTCCCATTCTGCAACAAGCAATTCAAACCTCAAACATCCCGAAGCATCCCGTCCCAGCCCGTCGTCGGAGTCGGAGTTTCAGAGCGAGCGAGTGGCGAGAATAAATTGTTCACTCGTTCGACGCATTTTGGATACATTTTTCACCCATCGGCGGCAGGCAGGCATTCCATAGCGAGCCGGAAAACACATCCCCCCGACCGGGGCCGGAACCTCGGAGATCCTTGTTGGTAATCGGGCAAAAACGGGGCAGCAAAACACGCTCACGTTTCGATCCGATGTTATCTTGTAAATTGTGCAGCCTCGGCTCTCGGCGCCCCGGCCAGCCGAGCGCACCAATGTTTGATACTTGTCTGGCAGAATGAATGAACGAGTATTAAAAGGAAATTCTTCACTCACGGATCCACGGACGGACGGAAAAGTATCGCTTGGAGAAACAGTAGAAAGAGAAAACGCAGGGTGATAAAAAATGGCGTGCTGCTTGGTTGTTGCTGCGAGGTTTTGTTTTCTTATAACGAAGTCAGAAGAATGGCCCAAGATAATATCCTTCTATTTATTAGAAAACGAATCGAAGTGGCACGAGCGACCGGTGAGATCGGTTTGATTTGTGGATGGTGATTTACGGGGCGAGATACCTCGGCCGACGCCCGGGTGGCGTTTTCTGGCACCATTTTTTGTTTTCAGATTTGTTCGCTATGAAAAATGATCATTTGCCTATCATGGGAACGATTGGAGGAAGTTGGAGGAAAAAAAGTTTACTACAATAAATGTTAAAGCTAACGTTCATAACTCTATGTACAATGCGAGCCCCCGATGTTCGGTTAACTTTATCGGCTCAAAACTTTAACGTATTAGCTACCGTGTCGGGTCGGGATCTTCTTCGCCCATGGAAAGGCGCACAAAAATCCAATAAATATAGATTGTTTCGATGCCGGCAGTGGCGGCATTGCCCTCAGAGGCGGCCCGATAAGAAGTGCTTAACGAAGAGCTATTTTTCCACCATCTTATCTGCTCGGTTCGCAACGCACAGCCCGGCGCCCTCGAGGAAACCCGGTAGCCGGAGAGCGTTCCGACGAGCCAACAATATTCCGGCCGGCTTACTCATCGGATCGAATGTTGTTCGTTTACAGGTGAGCGAACGGTAGGCTCCCGGAGGTATTCGGAGTTCGCGTGTTAACCGAGTTAACGAATCGCCGGAACGTTCGACGTTTCAAGCAAACTGCTCGAAATTGTAGCCGTGAAACTCACGGCTTCAATTCTGCGCCGAACCCGATTAGAATACACAGATAATGACAAGAAATTATACTCGCCGAATTTGTGGCCCAGAATGAAGCGAAAGTTCAAACGCAAAACGGGAATTCTGAGGTGTCTGCTGCTTGTTTGCGCTGCGCCCGGACAGGCCAGGTCAGTGTTTTTCCATCACTTGATCGGAGTCTAGACGTCATGTTGCATGGCGTTCGTTGCGTTTGTAATAGTTGCAACCTGTTTGTATGGCCGTTGAAGAACTATCGACGGAGTGGTCGAATTGTGAGGCAGGTCAGTAATGGTCGCCACAATGATCGAGAGGTTAGAAAGAGACGGGAAATCGGAGTCTTCCTATCCTTTAGCACTATCCATTCAACGTTGTGATGCGTTCGAATCTGTTCTTCTCAGTGATCAGACGTGCATGAGGCGTGTGCAGATAAAACCTGTCCTTAGACATAACAGAGACAAGAAAGGTTTAAACTCATTTGCTATCAAGTTCCCGAACCGAACCTCCGCCCAAGACCTGCCCCAACGCGAAACCTGTTCCGGCGAACAGGGGACAGTGAAGAAATGATGATTTGCTGTATTGTGTCTGACTATGCGCTGTCCGGTTTTTGTAACCCGACAACTTGTTAATGGTTCAAAAGAACACCGTATCGAAGAAATTCCGGTGGACATCTTCATACACGTGTTGCACTCCGCGAATTAAATTGATTCGAAACACTATGAGTTGAAGCCGTTGATGCCGTTATTGACGAAAAACTTCAAAACGGATATCAAAACTCGGTCGATCTCAAGAAACGGCGCATTATGAGGAAAAGGCGAAAAAAAAAAAATCCCACAATGTGTCGCATTGTATGGCCTCCAGGAACGCTTCTATGCTCCAGGAACGCCTAGTCTCTTGTGAACCAGGTACATCAGAGAATGCATTAACAACGTTTAGAACAACCTAGTACGACAGCTGGAAGCATCTTCGGACAGATTGTGTGTGGGACAGCCTTACGAACCCATCCGGTGCTTGTGCGATCAGTTCGAGTTTGTGCCTCTCAGTGATCAGACGTACCAGAGATCCCGCTTTCATCTCTCCAGCTTTCGCTTCAAACATGTCCGGATTCTCTGAACCTGAACCTGTTCCGACCGATCTTCACCGCAGTCGGCGAAGAGCCTTACGTCCGGTACGTTGGCTAATTTGGTTAATACTCTTTTGTGTTCTGTCTAAGAAAGCGGGGGGCTTCTCTACCAGGAAACATCTTGTTTGTTTGTTCAACGAAGCTAAGCCCAAATCTAAAGAGTACCGTATCGAAGACACTCCGCTGGACCTCTGCACACACGTGATATACTTCGGGGCGGTAGTCGATGGGGAGTACCTTGAGCTAACGACGCAGGATAAAAAGGTTGATATACAAGAGAAAGGTTTTCAAAAGTTCGCCGATCTCAAGAAACAACGGCCTGATGTACAGCTTTTGTTGGGCGTTAACAAATGGTCAGAAAAAACTTTTCAAAAGCTGACTGCCTCAAGCAATACACGAAAAAACTACATTGATAGTGCCATCCGTTTGTTGAAGCGATATAATTTCGATGGACTAGCGTATAAATGGTACTATCCGAAAGAACTAATACATAATTATGCTACGTTAAACGAAGAAACGAAGCAAGCTTTCAAGAGTGCCGGACACGATTCGTGGACAGTTTCAGTGTCTGTTGACGGAACAGATAAATTCATTGGCGCAGGACTCGACCACAAGCGCATCTGCCAGTAAGTATCAGCAACCGTTTGGTGTTCATTACATCAGTCAGAAAAAATGTGATTATATTTCTAACCTTAGATCGGCTGATTTCGTTCGCCTTCGAGTATGGCGAAAACCGGAGTACACAAAAAAATTCACGGACGTCCCTTCTCCGATGAACCGGCGAAACTTTGACAAAGGTGATCTCAAGCACTACAACGTTGTGGACGCGACAAGAAACTGGATCAATATCGGATGTCCCAGGGATAAAATACAGCTGAAAGTGTCGTTAAATGGCTTGATTTTCGATTTGGTTGACAAGGACGAGCGCGGTGTTAATTCTCCTAGTTGTAGTATTCCGGATTTGGTGCCGTACAACAAAATATGCTCCCGACTGGACAAAAAACAGGAGAAGGACAAAAAGAACTGGGTTAAAGATTGGGACGCGCGAAGTATGTCACCGTACGCGATATCCGGGCACAAGTGGATTGGTTATGAAAATGAAGATTCTCTCGAAGAGAAGGTACATTTCGTGGACAGTGAAGGTTTAGGAGGATTAGTGGTCGATTCACCTGATGCAGATGATTACAGTGGAATTTGTGGAAGGAAGTACCCTTTGCTGACGGCTCTTTTTGAGGCTTACAAACCAATCTGGTCGACCGACGACGACCCCTTTGTCTTTGCCATCGAGCGATCCCGTCGTGATGTGATCCCAAGGGGAAAGAAGAATTCATTTTTATCACGAGAAGAATACACGAATTAAGGCACATATGTTAGGCGATCTTCATTTCTGTGTTCCCCAACGAAAGACCAAGCCCGGCCTCAGTTCCAATGGAAAAATTAAATGCTGTGTAGTCTATGGATTAACTCAGAAAGGTCCACTATGAGCTGTTACGATCAAACGAAACCTTCACCGTTGTTGGCAACAAACGATACAATTGAGAAGCACATTGAAGCGGCACTAATATGCAAAAAAAAATTAAATTGTGATTTTCGAACCACGCCAACGCAAGGCAAGTTGTAGGTGAAATAGTTAAGCACTCGTCGGGACCGTGGTAACACATTTGTATGCTCGTGAAAAAACTTAAATCCAATGGTCGAACCTTAAATACTCAGACACATGGGACCTCAAACACCATACCCGTGGAAGATCGTAGCTAGAAGATGTACTAACTTGTACTAGAAGCTTACGAGAAATGACAGTTTCGAGAGTTTGCTTCGAACCGATAAACATTCTGGACTTATTCTCCGGACTCACGGTCCTGATAGTCCTATCAGGACTAAAGAATGCGCCTACTCAATAAAGTCACTGCGGTACCAGAGGCACTGTAGCCGAGGTTCGGTTCTAAACTATAGATTCGTGCCGACCAAATAGAACCGCCACCCACTGCCGTCGAAAACCCACCAGCGCCAGGAGTAACAAACGGGTTCGCTGTACTGGTGACGTGTTTGGCGTGCCATCCGTGGTGGTAAACGCGGAGCACGGCGGTGGCAGTCAAAATAATGCCAGTATTTGATTTGAAGAGCGCGAATTGTGTTCGATTGGGGTTTAGGTTTTGTTGTGGAAAAACCACCGGCTCCTCGTCGTTGTCCGTGGTGGTTCCCAGTTTCCCAAAATGAAAATTGTATAAAATGAAAGAAAAAGGAAAAAAATCGGCAAAATACAAACCACGCGCCGCAGAGTACAGAGTTACGTGTACTTCATTTTATTCGATCTCGTTAGTTGAAGGATACATGATGGTGTTTGAATGTGTGTGTTTCTATGTGTTCCGTGTGCATTCCACTTCAATCCTGTCTCTAACACACATCAAACTCTCTCTCTCTTTTTTATTGCACAACACGAACCTACTGGAGCCTGCTTTTCTCATTCTATCTCATTTACTCTCTCTATTGGCTATCAAGCTCGGTGCAATCAACGTCACGTGCGACGTGTCAGTGTGGTCTGCTCTACTACTGCTCCTGCTGCTGCTCCTGGCAGGGTTACTAGATCTGCATCGGCGGGCCTATTATACGTAGGTTCGACGATGATGGGTTTCTCATGCTCTGTGTATCATGCACCGGTTTTTGGATTCCACCTACGTTTTTTTAAACTATTTTTTGTGTCCGTGAGGGTGTGTTTGTGTGTTATTTTATTAGTGTTCCGGCACCAGACCGGCTTCGTTTTCTCTGTGGTCTGGTGAGGGAGCCCGCCATGTATGCTTCCGATAAACGAGAGCCGCCGAACCCAACGGGTCCGAAAACACAATGCGTCACCTCACCTCAGCCACAGGTCCTCCGACAGGTCCGACAGGTCCTGACGTACGTGTGTGCGGCTTCCAATCCAATCGACCTGGTCCACACGCCGGGCGCCGACGGTTCCATGCATCAATGTCGGTCGCGCGTTGCGAGTGAGCGGCAAAAAAGGGGATATAAAATATTGAACGAAGGTGGAAAAAATGGGAACGAAATTTTTCATGCGCAGCTCGATTGAAAGGTACGGAAATTCGGCAGCACGGAAAACCGCACAATTCGGGAAAAGCTTTCCGTCGGTGCCGTGACCGGGAACGTCGGGAACGGATCTAACCTCTGCCGGCCGTCGACGCTGGACCGGCGCCGAGTTATTTGCCCAACAGGCAAGGCATGATATCACATTTCCGCTCCTCGAGCCGGTGCGGACAGAAGCGGCCGTTCTCCGGGTTGAGCACGTAGCGGGTGCGCTGCTGGACGGCGTAGTCGCCGCAGGTTTTGCTGCAGGGCGACCAGGCCGACCAGCCGGAGTACTCGCACTCGATCGGCTCGGGCGCGTAGCGGGTCGAGGGCCCCCACGACGGGTTCGTGTCATGCCGGGACGAGTCGCAGTGCGAGAAGCAGCGCTCGACCTTGCGCAGCTTCCGCGGACACCGCTGCCCTCCGTTCGCTGGGTGTACCTGTGAAGTTGCGGAGGTCAGTAAGCCCGCAGAACCTAGGCGGCAAACAAAGAGAAAGGAAGGAAGCAAGGACTGACCAGAATGGTGCGGCTCTTGGCGCGGAATCCTTCGCCGCAGGTTGCGTTACAGGGCCCGCGCTTCCAGTGTGACGTTTTGCAGTCCTGCTTCAGGTCCGTGTCGGAACCGCCGGCGCCGTAGTCGGAACCGCCGGCACTGTTTGTGCTGATTTGGTCCCGTATCGGGATGTTGGTGAACTTCCGGTCTGAGGGCCAGAGAACGAAGGCGGACGTCAGAATCCCGAAACCGAATCCGATTCAACCCAGCCCGGAGCGCTTACCTTTGCTGCACGTATCGAGACAGTCCTCGCGGGACATGAAGTTGTTGTTGTTGCCGCCGCACCCGGTGAAGAACAGGATCGAGCAGTCGTTCTTGTCGCCATCGTAGTACCAGCGGGTCTGCGAGTCCCGACAGTTGCCCGGTTTCGGATCCAGGAAGCACAGTTCTGGGGGGGCAGAAAGAGGACCACGCATTCATTCGAAGACCGGAAATCACGGAAAACCCGAACCTGCTCCGTACCTGGTACACCGTAAAGTCCGTCGCAGGGTGGCAAGTCGTGGCCGCAGGTTACCTCCTCGACCGTCTCCACGCCGTAGCAGGGATCGTTCTGGTCGGTGATGTGCAAATCGTTGTCTTCTCCGTCGCCGTGATCCTCGACGCTGCCGTGGTCCTCGTCATCGTCGTCCTCGTCGTCCCCGTGGGCCGGTCCGCGGCGCCGGGTCATGTAGTAGTTGACGAACCGCTTGTGGTGCACCTTCATGCTCTTGTTGATCGGCATCCGGGTCCGCATCTTGCGCCCCAACCCGCACGTCACGCTGCACGGACTCCACTCGGACCACTGCGTCATCTTGCACTTGGGATTGATCTGTGGTAACGAGACCGCGGACGGATTAGTATTTCAGCTGGTCTGGGAGGGGGGGGGGGATAGTTACGTCGGAGCTGAGGACGGGCTGCGAGATGTCACCACCGCAGTCCTCGTCGCACGGCACGGTCTGCTGCAGGAGCGGCGGGTTCGGCAACCGTTCGCACTTCTTCCGGGCGCCCTTCTTCCGGTACTTCCGCGAGCGAGTTCTGTTGCCCCGCCCGCACGGCGAGCTGCACTCGCTCCACGGGCCCCACTCGGTCACCTCACACTCCGGGTCGCTCTGGTAGGCTTCCTCGATCTCCTGGCTGTTGTAGTCGCAGTCCCGATCCGTGCCGACGCACGGCCGGCGGTCGAACAGCTTCTTCTTGCACTCCGTCTGCTTCGCCTTCAGCGGGTGCCGGTAGACGCGGCGCCGCGTCTGCTTGCCCTTGCCACACCGCGAGCTACAGTCCGTCCAGTCGGACCACGGTTCCGTCTCGCACGCCTGCTTACTCTCGTTTTCCTCCTCGTTGTCCGCCTCGCAGTTCTTCTCGTACAGCCGCTGCCGGGAGAGGTAGATCCGTGCCAGCGGTTTCATCTCCGTGCCGGACGGATCGTAGAACGGGGACCGTGGGTCGTTCGGGAAGTTGGACTTGATGCGCCGGATCACGTCCGGTGGGTTGGTCGGCTGGTCGGGCGCAATGTACGTCGGCCCACTGTCGGTGCCGGCGTCCCACGGGTACAGGTTCAGGATCTTGTTCTCGATCCACGAGCAGTTGGTCAGGCACAGCTCGAGCCCCGACACCCCCACGATCCAGTCGGGCGACGGGTCGATCATGGACACGAGCGACACCAGGTGGTGGTTGGAGTCGACGCGAAACACGGCGAACGTTTTCCCGGTCACATTCGGGTACGAGATGCCCCGGGCCTTGATGATGGTGCGGATTTTGTCACTCTGATGGAGGGACAGAGAGAAATCGATATCGTTAAGCAATTAACAATAACTCCAAAAACAATGATCGGCCGACAAAAGCCTTTTACATTGATAATGTTAGTTGCATGGTGATATATCAAATGTCGTATGATATATTTCCGATTGTTTGAATGATTATGAAAAAACAAAGAACCATTGTAATTCTGACATCTTTACTAACTGCGCATGAAATTCGCAAACCTGATTGACGATCCACCATGAACTTGAGAATCCGGATTGAACCAATTAACGAAGCTTTTAACCCATCCGAATCGATGCTTATGTGATCAGTTTAAGTTCGTGCTTCTTGGTGATCAGGCATAGCAGAGCCGTTAGCAAAGCATACCTGCTTTCATCAGCAAAAGAATTCTTTTTTGCATCAAGTCCGAGAATTAATCCACCGGAGACTCACGGGGAGAGTCTGTTCCGACGGATCTTCTTATGTGCGTCCAATTCTTCGCCTGCGCATCATCGCTACTTGACCACTTATGTTAGTGTATATATTAGAGTTCATTGCACGGTGATGTTCCTTTCTGCATGAAATAGGTCTATTAATGTAGATTCGCTTTACATCCATGTTGCATGGCGTTCGTTGCAGTTGTAATAGTTGCAACCTGTTTGTATGCCCGTTGAGAAATTATCGACGGAGTGGTCGAGTTGTGAAGGAGGTCAGTAATGGAGGCCGTGATGAACGAGAGCTTAGAAAGAGATGGGAGGTCGGATTCTTCCCATTCTTCAGCACTATCCATTCAATGTTGTGATGCGTTCGAATCTGTTCTTCTCAGTGATCAGACGTGCATGAGACGTGTGCGATAAAACCCGTCCTTAGACATAACAGAGACAAGAAAGGTTTGAACTCATTGGCTATCAAGTTCCCAAACCGAACCTCCGCCCAAGACCTGCCCCAACGCGAAACCTGTTACGGCGAACAGGGGACAGTGAAGAAATGATGATTTGCTGTAATGATGATTCTGTCTGACTATGCACTGTCCGGTTTTTGTAACCCGACAACTTGTTAATGGTTCAAAAGAACACCGTATCGAAGACATTCCGGTGGACATCTTCATACACGTGTTGCACTCCGCGAATGAAGTTGATTCGAAACACTACGAGTTGAAGCCGTTGAAAGTAAAGCACGAAACATTTCAAAACGGATATCAAAAGTCGGCCGATCTCAAGAAACGGCGCACTATGGGAAAAAGGCGAACATTAGGCGCTTTCAAAGTTTGACAATTTAAGTTAGATTTCATTTAAATATAAAAAATAAACTATGACCAATCCCAAGTTTTAGCCGTCTGGTTTGCGTAGTTTCCTAGGATCAATTATCCGTTAAAGTTGAAGGAGTGATAAAATTTTTTCGTTTAATCCAACTTTTATTGATTACTTTAAAGCGATCGTTTGCATGGCTTTCAAACGATAATGTACTTTCATTTTATACAATTCAAAGGGTACAGTCAAAGGGTTACAATACAGTTTGTCAACCTTGGTAGTTCAGTAAAAACTTGTGTCGCATTGTTTCGTCTAAACTAGGTATTGAAATTAGAATTTAGCTAATTACCAATTATTTCCAGTATGTAGTTATCATGTGCGTGTCTTTTTGAAAGTGCGACCGTTACGGTTATTTTAAGAAAACTCTTCTACGCACCAGGAACGCCTAGTCTCTTCTAAACCAGTCACATCACAAAATGCATTAACAACTTTTGGAACAACCTAGTACGACAGCTGGAAACTTCTTCAGACAAATATCGTTTCGCGACGCAAGCGTTCCTTTGAATGTTGCAGTTATGGATCTTTACGATCGGAAACGGTGCTTGTGTGATCAGTTCGAGTTAGTGCCTCTCAGTGATCAGACGTACCAGAGCCGTCAGCAGAGCAAACCTGCTTTCACTAGCAAAAGAAACATGTTCGGATTCTCTGAACCTGAACCTGTTCCGATCGATCTTCACCGCACTCGGCGAAGAGTCGTTCGTCCGGTACGTTGGCTAATTTTGTTCATGCTCTTTTGTGTTCTGTCTCAAAAGGCGGAGGCCTTCTCTACCAGGAGGCATCTTTTTTGTATGTTCAACAAGCCTAATTCTAAACCTGAAGAATACCGTATCGAAGACACTCCGGTGGACCTCTGCACACACGTGGTATACTTCGGGGCTGTGGTCGATGGGGAATACCTTGAGCTGACGCCGCAGGATAAAAAGGTTGATATACAGGCGAAAGGATTTCAAAAGTTCGCTAATCTCAAGAAACGACGGCCCGATGTAAAGCTTTTGTTGGGCGTGAACAGATGGTCAGATAAAACCTTCCAACAGCTCACTGCCTCAAGCAACACACGAAAAAAATACATCGATAGTGCCATTCGTTTGTTGAAGCGATATAATTTCGATGGACTAGCGTATAAATGGTACTATCCGAAAGAAGCAATACATAATTATGCTACGTTAAATGAAGAAACGAAGCAAGCCTTCAAGAGTGCCGGACACGAATCGTGGACAGTTTCAGTGTTCGTGGACGGAACAGATAAATTCATCGGAGCAGGACTCGACCACAAGCGCATCTGTCAGTGAGTTGCAACAACCGTTTGGTGTTCATTGAATCAGCCAGAAATAAGTTGATTATGTTTCTATCCCTTAGATCGGCTGATTTCGTTCAGCTTCGAGTACGGCGAAAACCGGAGAATACAAAAAATTTCACGGACGTCCCTTCTCCAATGAACAGGCGAAACTTCGACAAAGGTGAGCTTATGCACCACAACGTTGTGGACGCGACAAGAAACTGGATCAATATCGGATGTCCCAGAGAAAAAATACTGCTGAAAGTATGGTTAAATGGCTTCCTTTTCAATTTGGTTGACAAGCACAAGCGCGGTTTAATTCTCCCAGCCATAGTTTTCCGGATTTCGTGCCGTACAACAAAATATGTGCCCGACTGCAGGAAACGAGAAGGACGAAACGAACTGGGTTAAAGATTGGGACGCGCGAAGTATGTCACCGTACGCGATATTCACGTGGATTGGTTATGAAAATGAAAATTCTCTCGAAGAGAAGGTACATTTCGTGGACAGTGAAGGTTTAGGAGGATTAGTGGTCGATTCACCTGATTCAGATGATTACAGTGGAATTTGTGGAAAGAAGTACCCTTTGCTGACGGCTCTTTTTAAGGCTTACAAACCAACCTGGTCGACCGACGACGACCATTCGCCTTTGCCATCGAGCGAGCGTGATGTGGGCCCAAGGGAAAGAAGAATTTGAGAAGAATACACGAATTAAGGCCATATCTTAAACGATCTTCATTTCTGTGTTCCCCAACGAAAGATCGAACCTTCGGAAGACCAAGCCCGCCTCAGTTGCAATGGAAAAATTAAATGCTGTGGGAAACCGTGAAAACACATTTATATTCTGGTGAAGAAACTTAAACCCAATGGCCTATTCTTGGATACACAGACACACAGAACCTAAGAGCTAGGTGATGGATCATACTTTGAATAAAATATGTACTAACTTGGCGTCTAGTTTCTTCTAGACATCCAGGGTTTGTAGCCGAAAACTTTGGGGTTCCCCTTATTAAGTGCCACCAGCTTGCGTATTGCATTAAAATTACCACAAATGAAAAACAAATTTCGAAACGAACTGTCGTTAACGCGGAACAGGGTGTGGCAAAAGTTATTTAAATGTTAATTATGCTCAGCTCTCGTTTGGCAGCGGCCAAACATATGGCCCGCCCGGCGCACGGACGGAACGATGGGAGCACAAATGGGTTAATTAAGTTACATGCATCTTAATGAGATTCTGTTCGCCAAATTTTATAATCTTCTACTCGGGCCTGGGCCCTGGGGTACGGTTTGTCGATCGGGCAGGCGTTGATCTGTTCAGCCCATCGTACAGGGACGCTCCACACTTGGCGCACCGTTGTAATGCATAATGCATTCGGTTTCCGGTTTCCCAAGAAATGGCTACCACCGACGAGAGGCGTGAAAAGCGTGCAAATGAATAACACGAAACTTTGTCCTTTTTCTTAGGCAATGGGCGAGTAGCGTGGTGAGTATTATGAATGTGTGTGTGTGTGTCGTTTCCGACGCGGTTTCCATTACGCTACTTTATAGATACAAACATAAATGCTGAATGCTGAATTTCGTTGTCCGTTTAAATGAATTTATAATACAAATTTCAATTAAGCAGTTTTTCCATTCCACCAAACTATGCCTTCCCATTACGACATCAACACGGAGCGCCCATAATGAAACAGTGGGCCCATTATTTACGAACTTTGTTGCAGGTGGCACAGTGGAAAGGAGCACGTACCCGAACCCGAACGGAGGTACCGAAAAAATGCATTACGAATGCCGCATTTAATTTATGCCGACAGAAGGGAAATCGCACCACCAACGTGCCGGCGGTGCCGGGTGCGGAACGAACGAATGAAGACAAAGCACCCGTGCACTGCCGCGTTTCAACGTATGCTCGCCTCAAGCACGGAGTAGATATGAGCATTTATGAAATGTTACCGCTTCAAACGCGTTACGGTACCGCCTCCGTCACAACTCCTGGGCTTGGTGCGCTGTGGCCACGGAGATTGGCCAGAGAAATTTCCCCGGAGAAACTATTTCAGTGTAGGGCTGTAGGGGCGATGTTGCGACGGTTGGAAGGATGCGCTTCCCGGAGGCGTCAAACGAGTAGTGGTGGTGGTGTAAAACGGCTTGAACTGCAGCGTGGCGGAATGAAGTTGAAGAGACTGGAGTGGATTAAAGCTGAGGGCTGCGTGCTCTGACGTGGCGGTGTGCAATAGGCGGTTAGTTGGCGTTTAGTTAATCCACTTTTTTCGACACCCTTTAGGGTTTCGGATTTACATTTTACATTTTTTCGGATTCTAGCTGTCGCCGTAACGAACATATTTTACTTTCGGTTGCTGTTTTTGTGGGTATTTGTTTTAGGTATTTGACGACAACAGGGGCCTCAAATGGGGCCTCAACAAACCTCAAGTTGAACACAGTTTGAACCCAAACAAACGAGATTCTTTGAATCGAGTACATACTTGTGAGGGACCAATGTGGAAGGTATGCTGATACTGGAATGGCTTCCGAAACGTTATGCAGTCTTCTTGCTACGTAATTTCGTGCGTGACAAGGAGAGATGATATCTGAGCTCATTTTCAACGCTTCCCGGAGATTAAATAATCGATGTGGCTTGCCCAGAATTGGGTCTCCTGTGGGACTGCACTTCAAATCCGAGGAGAGTATTTGATTACCTACCATTTAGCAAAAGGAAACTGACATTTTCTTAATACAAAATGTGATCCCTTCGAAACAATGGGACAGATTAACTCGATAAATTTCGTTATTACAGCCCAAGAGGACTGGCTTTGGATTTTGACTAATTGGCTTTGAGTCTTTCAGACTGAGCGTGTTGGTATAGGGAAATATTTAGTGGACAAAGCTACGGAAGAAGTCTAAGGTGGCGAACGGAACAACGATTAACATTAATTAACTATTAACAAGAAGACTTGTCTGCAGTAAGATCGACCACAACCTATCGGCCGTGGTCAGCAGTTTGGTAAAGAATTATTCAAACAATTCGCACTTTATCTGTCCGTTAAACTTTGAAGTGCTGATTAGTGCCGCTGCCTGCTTCTTAACTTGTCACAATTGACGTGCTTACGAGGAGCAACCCCATCAGAAGCTAAGCGAGAGTGGCATCTCGGCAGTGAACCCCTCTCCTGTTGCCACTGTCTATCGCTTGTGACAGCCGCGACCATCGATTTGTGCACCGAGATCCGAGAGACCACTCTGCCTCCTACTCCGGTGGAATTCAGTTCCACAACAAACTTCGATTACATCACCGGGAAGTAAAAGTTCTGTGCGCTGTTGTGTGTCGGTCGGTCTCGGACTGCTGTTGCCACCCGGTGGAAAAGTTCGGTGTACCCAACATTCAAAACATTCTTTGTCCCGTTGGCCGTTCGGCTTCGGACGGGACTGTCTTTCGTTTATCTTTTCTTACACTGCTGGCAGCGTAATGCCGCCACAGTGACTGCCGGATGCAGAATGTCTCCTCTTTCGGTTTTAACCTTTCAAAAACAGAGCGCTTCCTGAGCTGGAAACCTATTATGGAACCCCTAACCAGTGCCACCAGTAGCAGCGGAGAATGTGTGTTTGTGTGCGCGTTAGAAGGAGCAACATTTGAGCGACTAGTTGGCTGCACTGCCGCATCGGTTCGGTCGGTGTCCATCCCCCGATGGAGACGCATGGTGTCGCTGGCTAACCGATGGAGGCGCCTGGTGTTTGGTGTGTTCCGTGCCGTTCCTTAGGGACCGGGCTCTTATTTCAACAAATTGTCCTGTGCTTTGCTCCCGACCGAAAGGGGTTTTGCTGCCGAGAGCTGTCAGCAGTGCCGGACTGAACTCAACCGTCCGTCCGTTCGCCGGTCCGTGTGTGGGTTGCTTTTCCTCGTTGGAGATGGAACAGTTTACTAAAACCTCAAATTCCCGCACGCTAAAGCCAGCCTTGATAGGTGGATTAAAACGGTCGCCCCTGGAAAGTGAAAGGTTGGATGAACAGCACCGGGAGCTCGCACCCGTTTTCGAATGGAGCTCGGAAAATAAAACTCGTTCCCGGAAGCGAACGAACGAAAGCGAGTGTCCTTTTTATTTTCGCTTGGAACGCATCGACATCTTCCGCAGCAGCAGCCAGCAGCTGGTCGGAACGGGTCTCGATTGTAAAAAGGAAGTGGTGCTCGCAAGATGGAAACGCTATGACACGTTCGCCTCCCCAGCGCAAGCCCGGTGTGTGTGTGTTTTCCTCTTTTCTTTTGTGGCGTGAAAAAGTGAATATTTTGCGCACAGCATGAATTCGCAAAACTTTACGCCCGGAAGACCTTTGATGTCGACGGATGATTTATTCCTTCGCCCGGCAAACTTTTCCTCCGCTCACGGGGCGACGGTCGTCGCGCCACCTACGCGGGGTTGGGTTTTCGGCCTGAGCGAACATTAGCCCCGCCGGGGATAGATAAAACCCGGCTCCCGGATACTTCAATTGCAAGCGACTTTCGGGTTCAAGCTGCGAAAAAATAAGCCTGGTTTGTTTCGCAGTTGGGTTTTATTGGAAAAAAGGGAGAAACTTTGCGTTAAAAACTTTGCTGCTTTTCTGCATATTCAACCGAGGTTATACCATTTGCAGGTGAAGAAGATGTTGCGTACTTGTGGAACAATGAAGCATATCTTCCACCTTCCATTGTTCCAATTCTCTTTAATACCGTCTCCCAAAATGTCACAAAGTTTTTTTTGCTCCAAATAGCGCTCCAAATAGCAAAATATCTAGGATACGGAATGAAGGGCAGCGAACACACGTTTGCAGGCAATATTTAAATACCTGTTGGGACGTTGCGTTCGTTCCACTGTCCACGAGTTGGCCAGCTGAAATCACAAAGAAATACCGTGCATTCGTTGTTTGTAAAGTTCTTCGCCACCATCTGAAAAAAGCGTCCGTTGGCTGGTGCGGTGTTCGTTGCATTTTCATACTGCTCGAAATAAGTTGGGCCGGATTCCGAGGGCTGTGTTGATTTCGAGTTATGAAAATAGATCCGAGTTTGCTAGTAAAACTCGGCGTTGCTTTTCTTCTGGCCGAAATGTCAGAAAAACATAAAAAAAAACTAAAGTTCAGCCGAAACTCAGAAAGAAGAATTATTATTGAAAATAGAAATGTTAACCTTATTCAAAATTCATCCGTGGGAAATTGTATTCAAGAAAAGCTTTACATTGATGGATTAATATGAGAAAAATGTATACGCGCCGGGACAAACATTATTCTTTTTGTTGAGTAATTGAGTTTTTCATGTTCCAAGAGTACATAAGCAGTTCATCCGTAGAACTTTTGTCAATCCCGCTGGTTGGTACCTTTGCGAAATACACGTACGTTAGCGCAAACTCTGCCATCAGAGATACAGACTTCAGTGCATCAATCACAAAGTTAAATCCGTTGTAAGGCTACTGCACTAATGATTAAGATTAAACGGTTAGATTAAAAATTAAGGATAAATTGATTGACCAGCCCCCCATTGGCCTTATGCAGTGGAAATAGTGCACGTGTGATGATCATCAATATAAGGAATCATTCGTCGTTGAATTCTTGAATCGTATTGTTGAGTCATCAGGCCAAACAGTTAGTTTTACCAGCATAGCAAAAGTTTTATTAGCAAAGCTGGCAGCAAAGAACACTTTTCTCCACCGACCCCATTGTAATCATCGTTAGAGCCTGTGGTATCATTCTGCTTTAAGAGTTGGCTAATGCTTTTTCAGTTAGAAAACAACACAGTACGAATAACGTGAGCTCAATAAATGCCCATGAAAACCTTCACATATGGTCGTCGTTTCTTAAGATCAGCAAACTTTCGATATCTGTGAAGCTTTTCGTGCTTCGAATCCAACGATACTAGCTCGCAGTATTCTGGATCGATTTCAGTACTGGAATGTATTCGATTCCGTATTCTTCGGTACTGCAATAGCTGTAAATACGAACAAGTTGAATCCTTGTAGAGTTGGTCGACGCTGTTACAGGCAGAACACAAAAGAGTGCAAAGTTAGCCACCATTCCGATCGAACTTCTCTTATATTTTTTAGCCTCTCATTCATTATTACGACTTTAATTGACCCGTCGCACGACTCGACTACTGACTTGTCGGTTCTACAATTCAATGGCTTACAATGAGGATGCAAAACCGTGATAAGCAACGAATACTATTCAGCATGATTCTAATCCGAACGAAACATAAACAAGTCGTTTTTTTTTGCAGAAAGACACGATGCCGAAAATAGAAACTCTACCATCGGCGATTGCGCTGATCTACAATTTATGTGCCATAAAAACTTACCTTTCTTGCTTCAAATCGATCTATAAGAAGAAGTTGGACAACAATTTTTTTTAAAGTTTATAAAGACGCTTAAAGGAAAACTTATTGCAATGCTGCCACGTAAATGTTATTTAAGAACCTTACTTACTTTGCCAACTTTTACAGCAATTACTATGCGCTCGCTGGTCAAGTAGGAACTATGACGTGGTGTGAGTTTCTTCCGCGCTAATCTTTCAACGATCGCATTCAATCAGTTCAACCTTGCTACTTGACATACGGAACTGATACGGGGAAATCCCGGGACTGACACATCTCTGTACACCAACTGTGTTGATTGTTGATTTATTTCCAAGATGTAAGTATGGTATTCGAACAGCGATCATTCAGCGAATTTAATGTCACCAGAAACCAGCACTTCTTTTGCCTCGGACCAACCTACCGAAAAGATCGTTCAATGGCAAACGCAATAACAACGTCTTCAGTCTCCCTGTTCGCTTTGTAAGGCTCCCAGAGGGCTGTCAGCAAAGGGTACCGTTTCCCACAGACTCCATTGTAATCATCTTTTTCCAAGCCATCGACCACTAACCCTCCTAAACCCTCACTGTACGCGAAGTATGCCTTCTCGGCGAGAGAATTTTCATTTTCATAACCAATCCAATCTACACCATGGTACGCGTACGGTGCCATACTTTGCACGTCCCAATCGATTGTCCAGCCCTCTTCCTGCACCTGGGAGCATATTTTGCTGTACTCCATGAATGACGGCATCATAGAAGAATTATGATTGGTAGGAGCATTAATGCCGTGATCGTCTGCGTTAGCCAAAGTGAACTTCCGGCCACCAAAATAAATACGCAGCACAATCTTATCACTGGGACACCCGTTGTTGATCCAGTGTTTGGTCGCGTCCACCACGTTGTAGCGCTCGTTGAGTCGTGTGTCGAAGCTTCGTCTGTTCTTCGGAGAATGGACGTCCGTGTGTCGGGAATGTCGAAAAACCGAAATGATAACAAAATCAGCCACTCTAAGGATGAGAAACATAATCGACATTTAATTCTAACTGTTGTAATGGGCACCAAACTGTTGCTACTACTAACTGGCACGTGCGCTCTTGGTCGAACCCGTCCCCAATGGCATCCTCTCTTCTGTGACCAATAACGGAAACGGTCCACGATTCGCGTCCTGCTTTCTTGAATGCTTGCTTCGTTTCTTCAATCAACGTAAGGAAATTATGTTTTGTATCTTGGTTTCGCCATTGCCATTCATACGATAGTCCATCGAAATTATATTTCTTCAGAAGATTGATGGCACTTTCTATGAATGTTTCTCGTCTATCGTTTGAATCAGCGATCGTTTCACAAATACGGGATACGCATTTAACGCCTATCAAAAGTTTCACATCGGGCGACCGTTTCTTGAGATCGGCCAACTGTTGGAATATTCTCTCCAGAAAGGCGGGCCATGGAGTGAGGATATAGTGATGCCCATCGATTAAACGCCCGTAGTAAATCACGTGTGTGCAGAGGTCTACCGGAATGTCTTCGATTCGATAACCTTCGGCTCCTTTCGCGTGCGGTTTGTACATACAAACAAGCAATTTTCCTGTGTGGTTGGCCATCGCTTCGTTTGGCAGGAAAAAACAAAATATGAGCAACGACAGCCAACAGCTCAGTATGGCTCTGTACTGTCTGCGGTGGAGCTTCAATGGAACCACTGTTTCACTAACGATCGGTTCGTGAAATTGACTGCACAATTTAACACACATTTCGGTTGTGGGAGAATTTATTTGGCTCCTGCTATGACTGTTAGGTTCACGTCTTATTACTAAGAATCACAAATTCGAACTGATCACAAGCATAAGTGGATCGAACTGAACGATAGTGAAACTCCGATCCCTTATCTCTCTCTGATCATGTTTTTTATTGCTGAACCGACCCATTTCTCGACCCGACGATTGCCTTCACAATCCGCCAACGGACAGACACATTGCATGATCGTTCAAGCTTGATAAGCGACGAACGTAAGAGATTGTTATTATTAAACACATAATACGACAAAGACAAGCATGAGAATGAAAAAGTTTTGTCAAGTCAATATGAGATAGTCGGTTGAGACCAACTAGCTTTTATTTACATAACAATTTCAGTTTTATTTACATACATCGAAGCGTGAGAAGCCCTTAACTTGCATCTCACCATCCATCGCTTCGGTAGGCAGACGCTGCTTTCCTAATACTATATTTCAACTGGAAGCTTTAATAGTAACACCAACAAATAAAGTTATCAGGTTTAAGCTCGTTCCCGTCGCCACGTAACCGCACCATCGTTTGTGGAGCTGCACCGCACAGTAATTACATCGAATAATCTTCATAATCGCCCCGGCCGGTGCCACGAAGGTATGTTTTTCTCGAGACTCCGGAACTCCCGAAACCCATCCAGGCGAGGCGGCTGACACGGGAAGTACGGTTTGTCTTGAGAGAGCTGCTCCGCATTGCTCCTTACAGGGCCTTTTCGGCATGGGCCCGAAGATATTCGCCGAACGTCTCGAAGCCGCCGGTTGCGAAGAAAAAGCCAAGTGATATTAATAATCACGAAACCACTTAAGCTCCGCGCCCGTCGCTAGTTAAACAGAAAGTTGATTTGCATTTCGGAAGGCCTCGGGCCCGTCGGGTTGGATTGAGTGGGTTAAATCGTTCGGAATGGGAGTTTTTCGTCTTCACCGTCACGGCACGGCATCGAACGGAATAATTGGAACCGGCAAACCGGCACGCAAACACGGTGGCGACGATGATGGCGGAACTCTTAAAGATTTCGTCCTTGCCGCCCGAGCTAAGGCCACGGGCAGTTTTTGTATAATTAATATTTAATTCAACCTGAAACGGAAACACAATCGGTACAAAAAGGAGTTATGCATAACCAGGACCGAACGGAAACCCGACCCCGGGTTGGGCGATTGTGAAGTATAATGGTAACATAATCCAGCAACGGACGACCAGGAAACGATGAATGGGGTTAAACATTGAACCATTGTCCGCAAGGAAAAAATATATTAAACTTAATTGACGGTCAATAAGACCAAATTTTGTTATGTTGGGCAGTCATTTGCAAAGCCTTTGGCAAGGAAAAGCTAAAAGAGAAGGACCGATAGACCAGAGCGCTTATGATTAAATTGCAGGCGGTAAAGTCTTCGGCCCGTCATTAGGTTCAGAAACAATTGTGAAGATTATTTCAATTTCGTTGTGAATGAATGCATATTTCCTTCATTATGCAACGTTCAATTTGCATCTTATGTAGCGCAATAAAACGGCACCATCATGTAATTTGGAGAAGACTCCCTGGTGTAAGCTGCTTCTCGGAGCTGTGGCGAATGCAGTTTTTTTCTATCACCGGACGCCATTGGACGAACTGAACGGGCAATATAAACAAAGCACCCCGTAAACCGGAGTTAGGTTGAATTTTTCACTCGCACCGGAAACTCGCCAACGCCGATCGGAATAAAAAGGAACGCAAATAGTGAGCTTAAGGCCGGCAACATATCGCCAGCTGGTCCCGCATAAAAAAAAACCCGAAAACCCCTTGAGGCTGTCGCGGTACCTGCGTCGGTGCCCCGGGCGCCGAGGTGGTTAAATTTAAAATTAAAATCCTCACAATCCACCTAGGAGACGGCTCATCGAATGCTCGACCACCCACCAACCGACCGGCCGGCCGGCCAACGATAAATTCTGTGGCCACACATGCTCCGGCGCCGGGTTTATTTTCGCAGGCTCGTGCACGCACACATGTGCGTGGCCAAACAGCTCAGGCCTTTGCATCGCCCGGTTCCGGTTCGGGGATAGCCTCAAAAATCCGGCATTGTAAATATTGACCCAGGGAGGATTAAGTTTTTTCCGGAAACGGGGCCGAACGCTGGCCCGGACCGGATGTACCATCCGAAGCATCATCATGAGCATTTTAAAGCGGCAACCGGAAAGGGGTTCCGGCACGGAGGGACTCCCGGGAAGATTACTTTTTTCAACTCCCATATTTTGACTTGTGCGTAGGGTTTTGTTTTATGTTGGGTTCTATTTTTTCTCACTCGTGTCGATACCGTTCCGATGGGTTTTCCGACTGCAAAAGGGAACGCTCATGCCACTGGATTGCTCAGCAAAGCGTGTACTAATTCTAATACTGGTCCGCTTTAATCCTCACAGTCCAGCACAGTTTCGGTTATTTTGCCCCGGGTCCGTATTGAAGCGTGTAAGCTATCGCAAATTGAACTGGTTTCCGGTACGGACGCTGCTTGTAGCTCCAGATGAATGTGGAACGGCTTCACCATAAATCAATCACTGATTTATTGGTGGTCTTTGTGGCATCAGGTCCGATTTCCAATCACCAACAAGCCTGCTAGCACCGAGAGAATGGAAAGATTTAATCGATTTAATGCACATTTTGCTGTGTTGTTCGCACTTCATTAGTTTACCCTCTACTCCGGGCAACGCATTCTTACCATCCTGGGTGCCGGGTGCCACCACCTGAGGCCAGCTCGACAAATCATCGATTTAACTCAAAGATCTCAGACAGGTCCGGGGGCCCTGGTGCTGCTCGGAAAGTGTTGCCTTGCCTTGCACGCGTACTGAAGCGTTTGTCAAATAAGGTGCTCTGTTCGGTTTATTGATTTATGTATATTGTTTCCGGTCGCTCGGGCCGGTATTGTTTATCCGCAGCTGAGCAGCACCGAGCTGATGATGATGATGGTTCGAAGACGCTGTCGATTGTGTTGGATAAACAACGTCCCTTTCCAGTACCTGCCCTGCTGCCCGTGTTGTCCTTTTTTCTGTATCCCTCCACCCACCTACCAGAAGTGAAGCCCTTTGTACTTTCCCCGATAAGGTCGGGTTCGGTTGTCGGCTGCCCATGAATATCCAACTCAAACAAGGTCTCGGGCGAGTCGTGCCAGGAGGTGTAAGTTGGTGTTGTCCGGTTCACTCGATTCCAATGCGTCCAATGAGTTACAGTGCGCAGCATAACAGTCAACGCGAATGTTTGTTCATTTTGATGAAATCCGATACTTTTTGCGTTAAAGTGTCGTCCGGCGGAAAGTGCTAGGGAGTTCCATCAACTGCAAAACTTTGTGTTTCAAAATCGTACTCTCTAGCGAAACAAAGTGGAGGATTTCGGCCGTCCGGTCCACCTGAATCAACAGTCGATTACTCGCCAAAGTGCATCCGAATGCCCTGTTGCAGAACGGCACGCAAGGAACCTATTGATGAAGGACCGCTCCGTTCCAAGGGTTACTAGACCGACGGCAAAAACTGTCATTTCCATCGAAGATAAACAGAGCGGCAAAAGAGCCATTCATCAGACCCAGGCTCCCGGCCAGAGTAGGCGCAGAGCCGATCCTTGCACGTTGCGTGAAGCTGTCTAAACAAAACGGGAAAGCGAAGGTCGGAGAAAAAATGGTCGCCACCCGCTGTTGTATCGAAAGGACGGCCGAATCACGTCGTCGCTCGTTTATCTTCAGTGTCTGAGGATGTGCGATGCGTTGCGAGGGGCTAGCCGGGTACGCGCTATACTGAAGGTAGAGCGATGATGATTGACACGACACGGCCAGTGCCGGTTCGGAATTTGGCGGATGGAGCGATCCTGCGAGCTGTCAAACGATGCAAATCCAGCGGAGCTTCAGATTTTGATGAAATTTCCAGAAAACGTAACACACGGCCACCGGGGCTCGGTGGTAGTAGTAGCAAGGGGGACATCAATCTCCTTCACCAAGTTGCGGCATGGGTCGGTGCGACCGTGAACAGATCTGACGCGCAGACAGATGCTCTGGGTGTGTGTGTGTCATCTTCGATGGCTCGTTCAGGCCGTCGCGCGTTACGATGATCGTAATTTTCGTAGCGATTTTGAACTTTTGGTTTCGCCGGTGGATCCATTTTTTTTGTCCCCCGAACATTCGGATCGTGTCTGAAATTGAACGAGGAAATGTGCATCGAGACGGAAACTGTGTCATCTCTGCCATCGACGAGCTGAGTCGACGTGGTCTCGCGAAATCGTTTACCGCGCGAACCATCATGGCAGAGCTCCGGTGCGGAATATGACAGTGAAGCCGCGGCGTACCCCGCTTTGTTTCGGAGTTTTTGATGAGACTTCAAGTGAAATGGTAATTCGTGTCGGCCCCCGTTTTTGCTTCCGGCGATCGCAAGGATCGATGCGGACTAAGGATTAAAAGTACCGAAGGGCTTTCGTGCGAGATTGGCAATTTATTTTGTGCCTCCGAACGCTTGTCGCGCTCCGGCTCGTCATGTCAATCAACCATTCTGTTTCTGTTTCACAGTTTTCTATAGTTTCTGACCTTAAGGATATTCTGTTTCGATTTTCCAGTGTCAAACCACAGAGGTTCAAAGCCAGGCACTGGAACGAGCCTTCTGATGAATTTGCGTACCAGGGAACCCCGTTATTTGATGGTTGTAGTAAACATTCTTCACTAATTGATTAAGGCAGTACAGCAGACTGCATTCTACGGCCCCAAACGGGCTCCTTGGCCCAGAATCCCGGGCCGTGCAATAGCAAACAACGAAAGTGTTTTAGAAAGCCACCGGCAGGCGTTGAGAAGGTAATAAATTAAGTACGAAAACAGCACTGCCTTTGACCGTCATCTCGAAGCGCGCCTCGTTTGAGTCCCCACTCTCCGGATGCTGGCTGGTTGGCAGGTTAAGGACGGCCGAACGTAACCATTCGTAAGAAACCCGTCCGTTTGGAGTTGTGAGAATTTTAATTAAAATACTTCGTAAACACACGCCAACGGGAACCCCCTGTGAAGTGGCCTGTCTCACTCTTGTTTTAAACCCGCTTGTGGAAAACCCGCTATGGAGCGCAAAAACTCCCCACGGTGGCCAACCACTTACTTAGCGTACATTAGCGTGTTTAATGTGGAATGCGATGCGTTTTTTTTTTATGATGCGTGTTACGAAGGACCAACGGACAGCGCGCATAAATGGACAGTAAATGCGCTCGGTGATAAATAAATTCGCATCGTTAGCGATGGGCCACACACTTCACACGTCACCAAAAACCACAAGCAGCTCGACCTGGTGTGGTTCAATTTTCTCACCAAAAAGGACACTTTAATGGGGCCAACTTTAAGTGGCATGTGCTACCGTATCACCGTTTGCCGACAAGTGCTGCTTCACTTGATTTATTGCAACGCTCGTAATGACGACAAAAGCACGTGCATTCGATACTCGCCTGCCGATAACGGGTGGGGGGTGGGTGGAGGCGGGCACCCGAAAATAAAAAGCATCGGTGAGCCGGGCCATGCTCGGGCCGGGCGGGCTGGCAAAGCAAAGCTTGCACGTGGTTTCTGCAGTTTTGAGAGCGGCACTCCGGGGAGAAGCGCCTTCGTATAAATACGCTATATCCTTGCCCCGGCACGTCAGCGTCATGGTCGGCATCTCACCCGAGATAAACCATGGAAACCGGAAGACGCAACCCTCATGAGTGTGTCCCCATTGACAGGACCGACGACGATGGCGAAAGGCACGAACGACGAGCGACACACGACGCCTGCCCGCTTCCGTGTGGGATGAGCCCTGGCCGGATGAGAATGTCAAACGCTGACAGTGCCGGCTCAGCATTCGTCGCATGTACAGGCCATTGAATAAATGATGGTGGCACCTCATGCATAACATATGTGCCACTTCCCCGCTACGCGCTCGACGACGGTGACAAGAAGCTGTTGACGTGTCCGGGCGCTTCGCAGGCCAGGGCCAGGACTACGCAGCATTTGGGGCTGCTCGCTTTCGGTAGACGGCGTGGTTACTAATTTTACTTCCCATTATGGGCATACGGCATGGGTCACCCGACTCTGCTGCGGCTGCGGAGGGGTGGACAAAATGAAATTGCTAATGGACCTGCTAGGTGCAATTTAAACGCATTTAGTGACACATTTGCGACCGAGCCTGCGCGGCCGTTCGGAATTAATTTACTAGTTAAGGAGCAGAATCAGGGAAAAAAAGGCGAACACCAGAATGAAGCGCCATGTGCTGCGACGCTATCGGAAGAATGGCCCCCAAATTTTCGTTCGAAGGCCGTTGCCTGGCAATCTTCGTAATTGCTGACCCCCGCAACTGACTGGGCGTCTCCATCGCTACGGCGTAACTTCGTTCGACCTTGCGCCTGGGGCCCTTAGGGATGCTTGTGTTTGTGCACCAATCGGTCTCGGAATGCCGGCCCCGTTTGGCATGGTTAGTCATGCGCGAAAGTATGATAAATAATGACGACTTCAAACGGTTTCCGACAATCGGACAGTTGCGTTCTCCGGCATCCGGCACAGTGGAGTGGATATTTTCGGACCATCAAAATGATGGGCCGGGGGTCCGGCTCGCTTGTTTTAGTAATGTAAACTCAACAACTAGTTAATTTTTGACTTATCCGTCGGTGCGGTTCTGCAGCTTAATTGAAACGCAATGTTTTGGTTGCATTTGCATACGTCTCCGTGTTTGTGTTTCTAATTTTCCACAACGACCAGCGTGTGTCCGGATTCAATTATCAGAGCCAGCCCCGGCGGGCAGCCAGCGCGGTTTGTTGGCGAATCAACTCCGGCCGGTGGCCGGTTGATGAGCCCACAGACCACAGATCGCCCGATAGGATCGCACTAGAGTGGTCTGCAAAATTAATTAAAATCACTTTGCAATCTAATACTTCATGCGTGTCGCTCAGCAGTGTTTAGTTCGCACGAAGCCGGGAATGCGCACCGCTTTACATATGCATATATTTTGACATCAAAATATGCTGAAAATGGGCGAAAAAATGGTTTTATAATTCTATCACAACATTGCATTGTAATGTGTGAAAAAAATCATTGTGGCTTCCGTGGCTTTATACTGATTAATTACAACCCGTGCGCCAGCAAGCAGTCGGCTTCATCCGTTCCGATGTCGGTCTGTTCAACCTTAGGCTACTCGCCCACATCCAAGTGTCAACGCATATATGCATAGATCAAAGTCAGGACCCTTTGTTGCCTCGCGCCGTAGGCTAATTAATGCAAACATGTCATCTCTCCGGATGAAGTGGGCCCGACCCGACCACGGTGACAACAACGAACAAACCGGGACTCGTACAGCGCTCGGTAATGTCGCAGTGCCATGTAAGTTACGGGGAACCCTCATGGGTCGCAGTGCCTGTTATGACGTCCGCTACTTATCCGCGAGGCGTCTTCCCCGTTTCCGAGGCATTCGCAAGGCACGCGAACTTCGTAAGCGTGTTGAACCGTGGTGAGCCTGAGCGTCGCGCTAATTGAGTAATGGAGGTTTCTGTGGGAAGTAATTTGGCTTGCCCGGCCCTGATATGCATCGGGCCTCTGACACGTAAACAACCTGCTTACAGAGCCCGGGTGCTGGGCGGTTTTTTATGTGTAGCCCTTCCTTGAACAAGGTCCTTTTTCGAGGGAACCACCAACGTGTATGCATTATTTAGCGGGACGGAAAGAGAAGCGCAACCGAAGTGAAACCGAAAATGAGCGAGCTTCTTACTTCCTTCGGCGAGCGTGCGGTGAGTTGGTGGAGTCATCTCCTGAATCTTAAGCATCACCCTGCAGCTAGTGGCCCGAGACGACGCCAGTGGCGGGTCGCTCTAATTGCATCTGCCTTCGGGCCGTTCCCTGCCGGGAAAAAGCGCATCGTCCTGAAATGAAATTAAGATTTTCCCCGCACGTGATTTTGGAACAAATTAATCGGTCGCGAGCGCCCGGCCCAAATCGATCGAAGCCGTGTTCCGATCGACGGTGAAAAAAGTGGTCGATTGCCGGAGTCGAGCGAGAAGATAAATCAGCCATGGCCGGCACGTACCGAAATGAATCTTTCTTTGCCGGCTTCGCTGCCGGTCCCAATTCGTCGGTGCAGTTTGCAAATGGCGTGGCCGGGAAGCGAAGCAGTGCTCCAAAAGGGGAACCGGGTAAGTTTCTTTCTCGTTGCAAATCGCAAAGTTTCACCTTCAACCGGGGACGGCAGTGCAAAACAGAAATCAAGGTTGAACGTCAGATTATACCAAGCTCCCGTGTTTTCACCTTGATTGAGGTTTGGCTAGGTTTTATTGCACGACTTTCGAATTTAATTCTTTCGATTGAGCCAAGCAGTTTTGCCAACGTGAAATCAGATTCCAAATCGCTCGATGAATTTTTATCGTAGCTCAAAGTAAGGTTTTCTTCGTACGGCGCTTAGCAACAGCAGCGTGAAAATGTATTGCCCGTTGAAAGGAGCAAACGAACAAAGTTCCAGACGCCTTTACGTATCAGGCTGTGTGTAGGTTCGGGCGTTGCTACAGTACAGTACAGTAGCGAATCGCAACTTACCACAAGCCCGGTCCCAGCAGGCGAACGGAGTTTGTAAGCAGAACAACGAATGGAGGCGCCTGGTGCGGCACTCGGAGCTGCGACCCGACGGGAAGGATTTCAATTAGCATCACATTTATGCACACGAGCATTTCGCTGCATTCCAATCAACTCCCGAGATGATGCATTGCCGGGTGCGAAGTACGACGAACCCCGGACCGCCACCGGAAGCTCAGCCTGCGGTAGCGCACATCCTGTGGCAGCATGGCACGGTTGGTCCGTTCACGGTTCGCTGGTTTTGTTCGCAGAGATTGGTAGAATGATGTATTGCCCGATTGAATGTTGAAAGCGTATGCAGCAAGCTTTACAGCACCAGAGTGTTGATAAGGAACTGGAGCTTATGTGGAAATGGTACGTGTAACTTCCAGAACTCTCACTTACAATCCTGGTCTATGGCTGGTAAGCGGCAAGTTAGTTACATTGCATCCCAATTTCAGTTAAGCCTTGGCCCTTGATTAGTATGCACGTGTTTGTCTGTGCCCAGCATTCAGCAAACGGTTTCCATTATCTTCTTAAAGGATAATCGTGAGCAACAAGCTGAAGTACTAGGCTGCTCATTAAGTTCTGAGCTTTTTCAACAGAGGGTTCTGCTACGAGGCTGATTTTTTTTTGTGATATTGGTACACTCTTTAAATGAACGTATGGAAAGTTTCATTTCAATCGGTCACTTACTTTTTTTTTACAAGCATTTTAGTATCGACAGTATTTGTGTCACGTCACAGTATGCTTTGCAGCTACTATGACGTTATGATTTGATAAAAAACGCTTTCCGCGTAGGATTTTTTTTAGGTTTGAAAACAGATGGAAGTCGCTAAGGGCCAAATCTGATGAATAGGGTGGATACTCCTACAATTCGAACTTTAATTCATGGATTTTTGCCATTTTAAAAATGCTCTTGTGACACGGTGCATTGCCCTGATGACAGAGGATGTTTCTCTTCGTCAAACCGGGTCTTTTTTCACGAATTTTCTCTTTCAGTTGATCTAAAATGTTACAAAAATAATAAAAATTTATTGTTTTATCCATTTGCAAGTAATCCGCTAACAACATTCCATTGGCATCCCACAAAACTGATGCTAACATCTTTTAAGGCAATTTCTGAACGAACTCGTTTCGGAATTGAAGAAAAAGGTTCATACCACTTCTTAACCTCTTGTTTTGATTCAGGATCATAGTGATAGACCCAAGTCTCATCCCTAGTGTTGATTCAATGCACAAAATCCACTTTATCCTATCGAAAACGCTTTAAATGTTGTCAAGAAAGATGCATTTGAATTTGTTTGTAGCAAATGCGGCACCCATTGTGCAAACAGCTTTCTCGAACCCAAAACTTCAGTCAAAATATTGGTTATACTGCTCAATGAGTTGGCTAGGTCTTGTACTTAATTTCTATCATTGATTGAACGATTTTCAAAAACGATATCCTGTATTGTTTTACGATTTCCAATGTTATGTCGGTTTTTTGACGTTTTTGACATGGATCGTCTTAAAGACTACTACGACCGCATTTAAACTCAGAAACCTCTCTTTTAACCACCTAAATGAAGGCGAAGAGTCCTTATACACTTTCAATATTCGTTCATAATTTTCCTTTGCGTTTAAACCTTTCAAAAATAAAAATTCAATCACTGCACGATACTTGATTTTTTCCATTGTGAAAAATACTGTGACGCGTTGATACTAAATGGCTTGTAAAAAATAAAGTAAGTGATCGATTGAAATGAAACTTCACATACGTTCATTTGAAGAGTGTACCAATATCACAAAAAAAAATCAGCCACGTAGCAGTACCCTCTGTTGAAAAAGCTCAGAACTTAATGAGCAGCCTAGTAATAGGGGTCACTGTGAGGAGGTTGCCCGTCGGCGACATCAATAGTTTGTGACAACCTTCCCACAGGACGGAACGCTACATGGGCGCTTACCATCAATCCTAGCGCCAATCCTCGTCGTGGTCTGCAGCCATAATCCTCATCATAACTGAGGCGCAGGGTGTTTTCCACTTTCCTGCTTTCATTTATTCGCACGACCACAAAAGGCTGTAGATGGTGGCACGCGCGCGCTTGTGTGTTGCAATAAATGAAACGGTGACTCTTTTTCATCATCAAGAGACCTCAGCCCATGCCCAGAGAGGGTTGGAAAAGCTGAAAAGAAAAACCATTCGCTCCTACCGCCTCTATCGCCGGAGGCAACAAATCCATCCATTTCGGCTGTTCGGAAAACTAGCCCACCCGGTTACTCTGTTCCTGTCTGTCGGTAGCGGGTTGGCTCCCTTGCGGCTCTTTTCTCTGACGATGACGGAGGCTGTTGGCTTAAAATTCGGCCTCGCCAGCCAAGTTGGGACGGGTGGAAATATTAATCAATGTGGGCGAGTTTGTTTGCGGAATACTCATTAACTCCATCCCACTCGAAAACGCGTGCCCTGGATTCCGATGCGGTGCGGTGAATTGAAAAGCGCACGAATAAACATACCGAAACACATAAAATCCCGTGTGAAGGATGAGCTCGAGTCTCAGGGTTACGGTTGGTATACAATCGGGGAAACGGTAAACATACACTTACGACGGAGTGTCCCAAGCACTAACATCGATGTTATATAGTGGGAACGTTTTGGGGTGTTTCAAAGCAACTGCTCGAAGCTGCTCGAATATGCTAAAATATGCCCGAAACGGCTTAAAACGTTTTTTGCATATGTAATGTCCTGTTTCAGTTTTTAAAGGATGTCAAACTGCTCGAAAAATAGAAATAGAATCAGTAGTCACAGCATTGAAAACTGCTCGAATACATTATTGGAGTTGATTGCAATGCTCGAAAGCTTTTGAAGTGCACAATCTGCTCGGATGTGTTATAAAACAACTGCTCGAATTTGCTCGAAAAGAAAAACGTTCTTATGATCGACGTATCACTAGTAGGATGCGTTGAATTAGACGCGTTGAATTATTTTTGAATTAGGCTAAGTTGCCCGGTCACTGTTTTGCAATAATCGATAAATAAATAAATATGAATAGATCTCTCAGCGACAGACCATTACAAAGCACCGTGGCTGCCCACACAGATTCCAAACTTCCGCTCCTCTTGCACTTCCTAATTTTTGTGACAGACCATGGACGTTTATGGGTCACGCATTTCCAGCCCATTGCTCACTCGTTTGGAATGATATATTTGTGGTACTTCTTGCCAACCTCCCCTCGGAACATCTTCGTCAACTTTTACCTTTTTATGCGCCGGCCTTCCGGGGCCGGCCGTGAGTGTAAATAAATTGCCACTTTATTTACCAGCCGTTACCGATCCCGCAGCCACGCGGGCCATAATCATCATCACTCGTTCGGCCGTCGCCGTCATCCGCCAAATCAAAGACACATTCAACTTGGCAACTTGACGGTGGCCCCATTTTTATGGCGTAGAAAATCGATTCCGAATGTTAGCCTTCCACTCCCGAGCGGGCCAGTTCGAGCTCCATTTATTTTCCCCACTCCAGCCAAAGTTTTCCCCGACACGCAGCAGGGAGGGCCACGGCGAGCTGTCCCATATGTTCCAACTCCCAACCACACGCACACACACACACCCGGGGAGGGGCTGGGCGCTCGCCGGGCGGCTGGGGGCCATAACAAATTTCATAATCTTTCCGGTGCGTCAAAAGAGCAAAGACATCCGGGATCGGAGTGCAGGGATTTACGGCACGCCGTTGTTACGTCGTGCCGTGAAGGAGGGGCCCATTTTTGCGTACATTTCGCACGGCCGTTTAATAGTAATCAATATTTACTTTCGTAACCGTTGACATATTCGAACGGGAGTGGGTCACGGTAATTGGCAGCGTTCGGGTTTTGGCCGTATGTCGGCAAAAGATGAATGACTCTGGAGGGCGTTTCGATTTTATTTGGGTTTGCAAACAATATTTCTGTTTTTTTTTTGTGGAGCCAAACTTCGGCCGGGGGTAAAAAGGACCTTCGCTGATCGGGCGTGAAAAGGATCTTCGGATTCCCAGCCCAAGGGCCAAGCTTCGTCTTCGCGGTACAAAAGAAAATATCCTTATTTTTTATTTCGTCCTCCATCCGCTCAGCAGCCACCGGATTTCGAAAGAGTTTCGTGAAAAATGCGATTCGAGAAACGTTCCGGTGGATGGCGAAATCCACTGCCTTCCACCTGGAGGCAAATAATCACGGCACGGCACGGAGAAAAACGGCAGCTCCGAAACGGAAAAACATACCCCGGAGTAGAGATACGTAAAATAAAAAGCTCCCAAAATCCCCCCCCCAGTACCTGTTTGTTGGCAAACAGGACACACACGTACACGCGGGAACGTACGAAGCGGGCGCAAGGTGTTATCGGATTACGCAATACTCTTCCACACTGAAGATCCCAGACCAGAGGCGAACGGTGGAAAAAAGAAAATATTGTTTTCCGGTGTGCACCAAGGACACCACCGGCCTGTGGCTCGGACGGAAAGGGGTATGCTGTCGGGCCATAATGGCCAACATCGCATATGAGCCGGAGTTTATTTTGCACCCGCGAGCATTGCGGGGCCACAACACTGGGAAAACAATACACAGCACACAGGTTGTGGAAAACAATTTTCTTTCCACGCCAGAAACTAGAAATTTGCTCCACTATTTGTGGTTGGTCGTTTTTCTTACTTTTTAATTATGTTGACGCAATGCACGTCGCGCGCACTGCTGCTGTGCGGTCCTTTCAGGGGACCCTTTCAGCAGCGGTTCGCTCGAGAAACCGCGGACCGAGATGAACCTTATGTGGGTGATAATAAAAAGACGACAACGTCGACGGCGACGGTAGAAGAGAAACGAGAACACTTTGTGCTGGCGTCCTCACGACACAAGGCACAAGGGTGGCAGGTTCCCGCAGGACTTTGTTTCAACATTCAATTTCGATGGGGAACCTGCTACCTGGTTGTTGCTGCTAATGCTGAGGGGCAACTTTAACGAATGGAAGGGACGAGACAGAGCGCAACGTAAGCCTCTTAGAATACGTGTTCAGAAGGAAACCATAAACCTGGCGGTGATGCTGTGTGTCTCCGTCTTCCGTCAATAGTGCCACTCAACCGGGGGCCGCCGCATCGAACACGTGACATAAGCGGTTGTAAGCAATGATTCGAAACCCCGACAAAGAGACAATCGTTAGCAGTCAGCGCCACGGCGACGGCCCGGCGACGGGTTCCCGGAACCCGCGTGGAGAATTGAAATTGAGACGATGTTTCATTGTGCACGTGGCCCTTCGGCACGCGGAAGCAACCAGCAGCCGCCAGTGCCTACGGGTAGCCGTGTCCGCCTTGTCTGCCGTCGCCGGTAGTCTGCTGCTTTATGGTTCCCCCGGGAAGCCCTGGCAGCGTTTTTCCGTGCAATTTGCGTTATTGCGAACGAGAACTCAATCACTCGGGCGATGATGGCAACGGAGCGTAGCAGTTACGTCAAGTGGTGACGAGAGAGTCCTAAGCGAGCAGCAACAATGGTGTGCGGCAGAGAATTGAAGATGCCATTCTTTCCGTTCACCCTCGAGCCTTCTATTGATTACTGGGCCGCCCTCTCGTTGTTTGCTCGCGCCTGATGAGCAGTGGAAAATGCAAAGCGAAGGAATCAAAAGCGAAGGGCACACACAGGGCAAATTATTATTTTCCTCCATCCTCCGACAGTGGAAGGTACATTCACACTCGAGCGGTGCGGGCCCCGTCCTGGTGAGATCCTTTCGAGTCGGCCCCACACAGTCCTTGATTGGACGGCTCGGCTCGGTTACGCTCTCACCCTCCTGTGGCCGTGATTGGGAGATGCTGTCTTCATTATTATTGCATAGGAAGGGCCAACAAACCCAAAAGGATGCCAATCTGATGGGAGCCAAAGAGCAAAAAATAAAAACAAACTACAGAAATAACCATCTCACCCTCTGAGGTTCTCCCGTTACGGGTGGGCAATCAAAGCGGCCAGCGACCAAGGACTGGTTGATTCCTTCCCTCCCCCGAGAGGGTGGCCACATTTTTTGTCATTAGGAAAAGTGCAGAAATGTCATTCCTCTTGCGCTCCGGGCGAGACGGCAAACGCCGTAAAGCTAACAGTTGATTTTCAATTAAACACATTCATCACTGACCACTGGCGACACGGGTGACGATGGCTCCTGTCTGGAGCCGGTTGGGATTTGTGGAAAACTTGCGCCAACCTCAGCCATACCTCAGCGGTTGGCCTGGTTTGGGGTTGAAAAATGGTTCCCGTTCGGGTGGCCGCTGTTCGGTGACCGGACGGGAGTTTCAATATTCCTATCCCATCCCGCATCGCGCCTGTGTTGTGAGGTTCCCCTGGTGGAGAGGTTTGGTTTTGGCTCTCCCGGGTATGGCCAAGCAAAAACTTCACTCCCGACGACAACCGAATGTGTCAATTTTGATGCTGATTTTTTTCCGCCCCCCGTGTTGTTGGCGAAATTTCCACGCTCGAAGCAACTTTTCCATTCGCAGCAAACGGCGCAGCCTTTCTGGCCGCTCCCAGAGGGCCGCAGGCGCAATTATCGGCGAATGAAGTGGATGGTTGAAGTTTTCCCGATCGGGAAAAAGGATTGCCGGATCTCGCACGCCAAAGTTGGGACGGCCGATGGTCAGGCGTCGAATTGTGGTCGAAAATGGTGCGGTCCGGGCCAGCGGAGACGTCCGTCCGTGGATCGGTCCGATAAAATTAGGTTCCGTTCACACCATTCCGGGTCGGGTCGTCCGGCGGTGGTGGCTAATGCTGTAAATCCTACCGCGAGACCATAAGTGGAAAGTTGCGAACCATTTCAAACAATATCCGTCCACGGCCCTAGGTAGACCGGATTATGCATGTGTGTGTGTGTGAGTGTTCCTACCACTTCCAGACGGGCAGGGCTTTATTGTTCTCCAATCATAGCCGGTGGGTTTACGAGCGAGAGCTCCTGGCACACATACACAGTTCCATTTTTGCGCTTACATCTCTGCAAAACCCATGTGGGTTTGATTTATTTGCTGCAGAGTTTCTGACCACACACACACACACACACAGTCTGGCCAGGAAGCCGTTGAGCATGGTACCGGGTCGCGAAAGAAACTTTCGAAGTTGGAACTAATTTTGGAAATGTTCGTCATCCGCCATCCTGCGAATGCATTTTCGGGCTCACTCACGGGTGAGAGAAGGAGAGTTTTTCAAACAACCATTCATTCATCTAAGTTACGGTACTAATTGAAATCAAAATATTTGGTCCCCTAAGTTACCGCACTGAGACTGGAATGTTTCGCCCTCCCGGAATGTGACGAGAATGGGAAAATATACTTTCAAAAAGATTGGCAATTAGCAAAATTTGTGAAACTCACATCAAATGCCGTTTGCAAGTTAGCAAATTCTTATTCAATCTCTCATTCGTATTGGCCAAACGAAGGTAGGAAGGCTGGCTAGCGAACGTTTGACATTATGAAAGCCTTGCATTTAAAGATCTCTTGTTGGACTTTTAAATATATTTTTGATGTAAACTTTCGAGACGAAACATCGGACTAGGGAAATTTTCTGATTCTCTGATTTTCCTGCGAAACTTGAAGCGTTTATAGTAATAGCCGTGCGAAGTTTATTGTCCCCTTTAGCGGCGACATTCATCAACCCGATAATCGCAGCCGTAACGAAATGGTTTCACGCTCTTTTAATGCTAATGAACGCTTCTCTAACCATTGTATGCATCTAATCCATTCTCAGTCTAAATACCCCAATTTAAAGAAATTGAACTCCACATTGCGGGGCTGTGTGACCGCAAAGGGATAACATTAATTTCCTTCCGGGAACGGGTTCTCGGTGAGAAAATTGTCTTTTCGGTAACAAAAAAGTGCACCACACTAAAGAAAAGTCCTCCAGTTGCGCGGTAGAGCTAAATTAACGACTGCACTTTCCCAGCCCGCCAGCCGATTAGTCAACCCGGTGCTAACGTTCGTCCTTGCGGCGTCGGTCCTCGTTAGCCATTTCGAGTAGCACTTCCGACAGCACGGTCCATTGCCCGGTCCGGCCCGGCCCGGGTTCTCGGAAATGAATATCGAACTCAACCGTTCGGAAGAAGCCAAAATAAAACTTCACCGTCGCTTGCAGCGAAGAAGTAGTGCAGCCGTGTTTAGCATCACGCGTCCAGTTTCCGGAGAATTTTGCAACCCCCGATTGCACAAAACCGGCTGCAGGACTGCCGGGCCCCGTCACCGTCGCCGCTGCAGCATGCGGACTTTGTCATGCATGGGAAATAAAATTAATTAGCTTTATCCCTCGATTTGTGTTTCTCCTCGCAAAAGGAACGCTTTAATTAAATTCTATTGCCGGTGGGCCGGTGGTGCCGATGCCCGGAACGGACCCGCCGTCGCCGTCGGCTTACTGGTTGACGAAAACTTTCTGAAACTCTTCCTGTGTCCCCCCGGTGCCGGTGTTTCCGTTCCCGAAAATCAGCACAATCATCGAGCGATGGGCGTGAGGCGTGAAAAGAGCGAACCCAAACGGGCATGCATTTAAATCCGAGCTTTTCGCCGTGAACCTCGGGACGGTCCTGAGAGAACCGAGCTGGTGAGCGGAAATGGAAATCTAAAACGCAAATGCAACCGTAGCGCAAACTTAAAATAAAACCTCTTTCGGTACCTAAACGCCCCGGAGCGCACAGGAGAGCTTCTACGAAAGCTTAACTACAATCCTGCAAAACGAGGAGCAAACCGATGCGTTGCGATGGGTGCATCGGTTCCTGCTGCTGGCGCCTGCTTCTAATGAACAAACAGCCACAAATTAAAGCCCCAAAACGGCTGAGCCCAGCGCGGCACTGGGGCACGGCAAACGTTTACGCTTGATTAAAATGACTTTGTTTGACTTTAAGCTTCCCGACCGGACGGACGATCCGTCGCGGGCGGACTGAAAAACGAACCGTAAAAATCACGAACACGAAAAAAGTGCCCGAAAACAGTAGCGTGAACTGGGAAGCTGGTGCGATAGAGAAAAAAACCCCGCTCACGATTCGTTTGTGGCGCGAAATGATGAATCTGCTTCAACACCAACCGAACGAGTTTTCACCGGACAGCATTTATCAACCCGAGGGGCCACCGAGAAACAATGGACGACCAGTAGTAGCCCCTTTACGGGGGGCGGCATCGCCCGTGTATATGTGTTCAAAACGGTAAAACCCGCTTTCCGTGCCGACCGACAGGAGACAGCCAATTCAGCAGGTGAAGATTTATGGTATCACAAACCCGTACCGGAATATTCCGCCTCTAGCCCAGGTTCCCGGAAGGACGGCCCCCGAATTAAGGACCTCAAAGTGGAGGACGCACGAGTGCGGTGGCACTGGAAAACGCACACACACTCACCGCCCGGTCGGTTGGCCCGGAAGTGCATCGCCCGATTCGCGTCCGTGCTAACGATTTACAGTCGCAAATTGTGAGCCACCGAAAGGCGCCTACACCATATTCCCGCGTGTCGTCGCCAGTCTTAATGATGAATGGCTCACATCGTCCCCCGCACGCGCGCCGGAGCCTGCTCCGCTCCGGGGACCCCTTTCCTTTGGATAATAATTAAAACCAACGACGACACCCGGGCCGGCCGGCCGGCGCGGTACCGTGAAGGCGTTGTCACGCTCACGCCGTGGTTCGTGAGGATTATTTCATCCGTAAAAGTTCCCCTCCCGGGTAGTCGGGCTACCCGTCTCCCCATGTGAGCGAGAGAGAGAGAGATCGGGTCCTTCGTTCGATGGCATAGTGGAGCGCGAGCATGCGCGTCATAATCCCGTTTAGCACGTTCCACGTCGCCAATTACCGTTACAAGGAGCTTCTCGGAACGCATCGTGAGGAAATCCTTTTCCTGGGTGATCGACACCGACGGTCGCCACCTCATCCAATTTCCTGTCCACAAGGATCCAATCAAAATAAATCACTTCGTGCGGAAAGCTTCCGCTTAAGCCAGCCAACTCTCAAGTGCCAACGCCAATGTTAATTTCTAAAAGTAGGGTTATGTTTCACAAAGCCTTCCATTTGGCCTAGGAAAGGGTTACTTCGATGGCCAAATTTTGACCCCCTAGGCCAATGGTCGACGACGATGGCCCACTGTGCGTGGGGCCCCGACTACCGGCGACAGACAATTCGACACGGTCCTGATGCCACAAACGGTGGAAACTCGTCGAAGCAGCGGCGGCACCAGCGACGGCAATTTCCCGCCATCATTAGAACATCCCCAGCGAGCGTTTAGAGCTTTCCCGGGCTTCCGTGGCTTCATCCCTTGCGTGCGCGGCGGCACCAGACAACGGTTTGATCGGCAACCCAGCCAGCCCTACTACGGCACGGTAGGGCATCAAAGGCAGGGCTGCAATTTATTTCAATTTTCCGGTGACTAATGTTAACGCCATTGTGCGATCACGGCCCGTGCAGTCTGGTCCAGGAGGCAGGACAGGACCCCACCGTGTTGGTGGTGGTGTGGTTGGCTAAATATTGAAGCACAGAATATGGTATCAATGGGCCCTGGGACGTGCCGGACGGACCGGTGAAATTGAATCGAGGATCATCACCGTGTGTCCGTGTCCGAGGGTGTGTGTGTGGGTCGGAAACTAGTTCCGCTTCCTGATTTAGAGCCCGAGGAGGCGAGATACTTCGTCTGAGGGCCGGACCACCAGGGCTTCGGCTTGAACAGTTCGTGTTCGTGCCGCTTAACTCGATCCAAGCCACCGTGCTAAATAGGCTGAATCCACTCCGGAGCATGCTGCGGACACTTTGTACGCTGGCGAGTTTCAGTAGCTTCAGGTGCGGTCCAGGGAGTTTGTTCGCTTTGCGTTTGCAAATATGAGTTCTACCTGACGGAGCGTGAAGCCCGCACACACACACACACAGGAACGACTGAATAACTTTCGACGTTCCGCCCGAGAAGAGTTAATTTTTTGCAGCCCTTCCTTGGTTACTAGGAAAGCATTGGATTTGAATTAAGTTAAATTGCCTACCGCATACCTTCTTCTATTCAGCTCAAACACCACCGGAAGACATATTTGAAATCCATCCACTCAGATCCATCCCCGGACCAGACAATGGTCCGTCACCGTTTACTGGGCCCCATAAATCTTGCTGCTCCGGGTTGCGATTCGAATAAACGATAGGCACGCAATAAATATAGACCACGAGGCCGTGTCCGCTAATGTACGGCTCCCTAAATATACAATCAACCCCGCCAGCCGGGTCTCTTTTGGGGCCGCAGGACCAAAGTTGGCCAGCGTAAATATTAAGCACCGAGTCGGGCGTCGCCTTCACCACAACCTGCTGCTCGCTTGACTCGGCTTTTCTGCCAAAGGCATGGCCACCTATCAATCTTCATGACCACCACCATCCGGGCGGGCTGCATAAAAAGATAGTATCCCGAGGCCGAGCGGGGGGCTGTAAACAGACAAATGGCCCCATCGAAATGGGATCCATAGGACGGACAGATCGGCGAGCATTTGCCGTACGAATGACACGTTTTAGCGCCCGATGTCAGGCGAAACCATTAATCAAACACTTCCGAAGCGCAACCAGTGTGTGCGTGTGTGTCCCGGAAGGACACACAAGGACACACCGGTGGATTGATAAGCTGTTGCCGTGCCGTGCCGTGGCGTGTGAAGAAAAACAAACGCCAGAACCCGGACCGGAAGAAATTGTTGGCCGGGAGAGCTTGTGTCCGGGCACTGGAAGCGACCGATTTGTCCACCATCGATAACATCGCTGATTACGCTGAAATTGATGGATCACTGGGTCTCACAGGGAGGGGGGGGGGGCGGGACAGGTTGAACAACCATCGTCCGTGTTGGCGTGGAGTGGCGCTCCCGGGCCTTGTTTGGTAATTTTCTAGGCAAGCGGAATGAAAAGCCACAAAAACATTCCACGGAATGTGTTAAACAACCTACACGACTCGTCCGCGTCCGCGGAAGCGAAGGATTAGCCCCCGTTTTATCAACCCGCCACGGTAGCAAAAATGTAGCCTCGAACCACCGAAATCCGGTATTAGAAAATTGCTCGCCGGCAGCAAATTGCTAAAGCTGCAAAAGCTGCACTGCGAGCTTCCGGTTCCCCGCCTGCAGGATGCCGCTGTTGTCCGTGAAAATATCGTGAATATATTAAACCCTCTCCCGTTGACAGGTGCTTTCATTATTCGGTCGGCCATTCCATTTTGCGGCCCGCGCGAGTGGCGAGCGGCTTTGCGGTACGCCGATCCGTTTTAAATCCCTGCCAGCGCCGGGGCGGACCCCCGCGGGGGGGTTTAATGCACTCGCATCGAAATAATTGCAGACCCCCAACGGAATTGCACGCCGCGGCCCGAAAGCCAATGTGGTGGAAAATAATCTTTCCGGTTCGATGGCAAACCATCCGCTGCCGTTTGGTGCGATATCCGGACTAAGCGTACCCCCGGCCCCGAAACCCCGGATCCCCGGCCCCGAAACAAGTATTTTGTCCGCCCGCCTCCATTCCCCATAAAAAGTCAAACCACGCGGTCCGCGGTCGGCTGGCTTGCAATAATGAAACGGTGGGTCCGATTTTTTCTTTCCGAAACTCATCGACCCGAGTGGACCGAAACCACCAGAACTCGGTTTGCGGGATCCGAACTCACGGGCCGATTGAATTCCGCCGGCCATTCGCATTGATCGCGAAGGTCACGGAGTGTCCCACAGGGGACCCCGAGAATCGAAGCGCAAGCAAAACTCGAGCGCACCGACAGGGATGTATCGGGAAAGCGCATTAATTGTGGCACGGACACGATAACGTACCCTTCAACGGCGGCGGCGGCGGCGGCAAGCCGATGTCAGCATAATTTGCGGATCCGGGCTTAATGGCACGGACTTATCGGGACGTGTTTGCTTGACAGCACAAATTGCCAACTCGCCGCGCACAAACGGGCGGCAGGGCACGGCACTAATGGGTCGAGAGCATGTCAACGGCCGAGAAGGATCCGTTAAATTTTCGGACAATTTTCCTCGTTAATTTTTCGTCCTTTTTTTTCGTTAGCCCAAATGCATGTAATTTTTAACGCCACAACGAAGGCCGGCGAACTTACGCGATGCTGGTGCTCCAGTTCGGTGCGAGTTTAAAGGCGCAAGATTGATAGACAGACGCCGTACAATCGTCGTCCTAAATTTTTCCACCCCAAATAATGAACTCCATCTCCAGAGTAATGAAGTTGCCTATTTTGGTCGAAAGCAAAAAGCCGTTTCTCACTCATAAATGGCGTATTCTTTTTGGCCCATCCTTCGCCCGGTGCGTGCTGCAAACCTGTAGCCCGGGCGGAGTGATGCCTGGCCACTCGGGAGGCTTGTGGTATGGGTAGTAAAATAAACGAGAACTCGCAAATTGATCCGATAAATTAAGAACCGTCAGGCGGCTCGACCGGTCCGACACCCCCCCCGGGGCACCGGGTGGCGTCTTTCGGGTGTTTATCCGCCGTGGTCGGGTCGCAAGTCGGAAGTCGCAAGAAAATCGTTTCTGAAAACGAAACGAACCTCGGCTAAAGAAACGCGAGCTTGTGATGAAAAACTCATCACTAGACGGCCGCCGCCTCTGCTGTGTGGCGATGGCGATGGAAAGAATCAGGACTTTACCATACAAATGCCACGTGGCGGCCTGTACAACTTAATGAATGTCTCGGTATACGGTTCGTGCGGCCTCGAGTCCAAGGCCTTCGGACGGATTGCCAACACGAGATTAATCATTGAGCTTTCTTGAGGGATTTCTTTGGCCCTTTGCCGGCGGGGCCACCATAAACTCCGAACGGTCCGAAGCATCACAAAAATCGGCGGAAATCACTTAATCACCCCCGTTTCCCTTTTCCTTTGGGCCTTTTTCCCCCCGGCGGTGGCGGGCAGTACAAATGACTGCACGAGAACGTGTCCAGAATGGTCAACATTCATTTCAGGACCCGGCGTCCGAGAGAGGAGCCGCTTGATCCGACCCGGAAACGGCCGAGTGTTTCACGCCTCCGGCGGTTGTCGGATTTGTTGGTGATTTTTGCAGCTGCTAATATCGCACTGGTTCCGCGGAATGGCCCCAGACTCGGGCGCCGTCGTTTATAGTCGGTCGAATGAAGCTCAAACGGAATATTCTGAGGCACAATTTCGATTCTCCAATACTTTGCGTGGAAAGGCACGATGCGATCGGATGCGGTTGACCCGAAAGCAGCTTTACATTCTTTGCTTTTTTTTTCAGGCGCAGCCAGCAAACGTTCCTTGGCGTTCCGGCTTTCGGCGAAACTATGATGCGTGTTAAGCTGATGAATAAAAACGCAAAGTACCGTTCATTTTAATCATAACAAAATTGGTGAGGCGAATACGGGCCGCGCCGGACACGCATAAAACAGCGACCGTAAATGGAGGGCGGCCCAGGCTCCGGGGGTCTTTATTTTGGTTGGCGATGAGTTTCTTTTTCAGCTGGCCAGAAGCGATTGAAAACATAATTCAAAATATTCCATCACAACGCTGGCGCTTTTTACTGCGATGGGTTGCCGTAATGATAATAATAATTGCGCTGCCGCTGGTCAGGAAATTAATCCGATACGATATTCAAGATACGCGGCCAAACATGGCCAAACAAATGATCCTTTTTGAGCAATATTTAAATAATATCGTTCAAAAATGTGTAATCTTGTTTTAAAAATAGCTATCGCCGATCGCGTTTTGTGGTTTACGTTTGCGTATCGAAAGAAAATCTTGTTCCACGGCTACGGACGCAATGTCCGCGTGTCACAGCTTCGGGACAGGGATTTTTTCCGGTTTTCACCCCAATAGGTTTGCATAATGCAGACAATTTTCACCAACCCAGGGCACGCATCAATCATGCATGCTTTTTGCAGGATTGATTATAGCGATGAGTGTGGCGCTGCGACGGGTCAAGTGAGAATCACCTACCGTGGACTTTGGCGTCGTCCGTAGTGAGTGATACACGAACACGCGGACGAAATCGTGCCAGAGAAATTAATTATTTAACGAGCCACTTTTATCGACACCACACCGACAGATGGCCCGCGGGTTGTTGCGTGGAACTGGGTGCGAATTAAGTGTGGGTCAGATTGGCCGAAAAATAATAAAACTTGTCATGTCAAAAATTGTGCAAATTTGTCCCGTGTGGCTGCACGCCATGCTTCAACTACGGACCATTGCCTGTGCTATAGTTCAACTTTTTGACTGGATAATTGATTGGAAAATTGGGCTGCGGTGGCCACAAGCTCTAAAACAAGCAAAAAACTGGGGTTTTGCGGTCGCCACGTTGCCACGAATAACTTGTTCGTCCTCTTCACGAGCATCGCAAGTTTAAATTCCAGCCAACAAAGACGAAACTTATGACAAAATATCGGTTTTGTGAATTATTAACAAGTACGATGTTCCCGTATTTATGAAGTACTAGCTGTTCCCGGCGCGATCGGACTTCCTGGTAACATATCCGATCCGGCTTTCCGTTGGATACATGACATAACTCGCACCAGCTGAATTAGGCTCAAATTGCTTGAAAACTTTATGTTTTGAGTTTTGCTAAAACTTACCCACATTTTGTATGGGACCCCTCTTGGTAAGTTTGGGGTTGGTGGGGGGGGTTTCAAACATTCACCTACAAATTTCGCCTTCCCAAAAACTCCCCCTGGAGAATTTGGTTCGATTTGTTCGAATTTTTTGCACAAAGCTGCACAAATGTTTTCCTCGAAGCTTCCGACGGAAACTGATTTTATGTCATGCATTGCTACGAGTCCTGCCTTAACGTCCTTTCCCATTTCTTTCTAACTAACACAACTTTCTTTTATACAGATATAGATTTATTTATGGTTCCTTCTTTCAGTAACATCAACTTTGCCGGGTTATCAATTTTCATCGGAACTCTCGGAGTCCGAGTATGCTCCGAGGAGCCCCAAACTGCCGATTCCAGTGCCGGTAGTGGCTGTGGGTGCTGATGCTGTTCCTGTGGCCGGAACTGCTGCCGGTGGCGGCGCTTTTGGCGGTGGCATTGCCTTCTCCGCCTCGGTCGGCTTCTTCTTGACGACCAGATTACTGAGTGCCGTTTTCTTCACACCGATACTAAAGTTATCCAACTTCCGGGCCTTCGCACTAGCGAACGATAAAGCGTTGGAGGCAGCGGAAGTAGACGAACTGGCAACGGACGAAGAATTTGGTTTGGAGTTCTCCTCCTTCGTCGAAGCAGCTGCATCTAACGGTTCTTCCTTCACGTCTTCAACAATTACTTCGGTCGCTATCCGTTTAACGCCAGTTTTATTTTGGAATTTAACGGATCTACAAGAAACGGAAATAAATACCCGGTGGTTACAGTGCTGACGGGCTATTCGAAATGTTCCTTCTGTACTTACTTAATAAACTCCTCATCCTGTCGCTCCATGCGTTCCTCACGCTCCCGAATGCTCTCGGTGCGGTCATACTGCAGCAGCATGCTGTCGTAATCGATGTCCTGCTGACGCCGGTTTAAATCCCGCAGCTCTTCCAGCGATTCGAGAAGCTCGATTTCGTTCCGCGACTGCTGCGTACGGTTCTCGAGCAGCTTCATCGGATTGTTGGCCTCTTCTTCGCGCACCTCCTCCTCTTCACGCCGTGCCTGCTCTTCGGCCAGTTTCAGGGCCATAAAGTTGCGCGTGGCCCCCGCCTCAATCTCATAGTCCGTGTTCCGCGGATCCGTCTTGAACGAAATTTCCTGCAGACAGCGCGTACACTTGATGTAGAAGCGATAAATCCGTATGCCGAGGTAGTCCTCATTTTCCACATCCTCCTTGCGAGCGTTAAACTTTTTGCCCTTGTAAATATACTCGCCACAGGTGGCACAGCGCATGTTGAACGGGGCCATCAATCGCACCGTGTACTGCCGGTTCTTCGGTAGCTTCACCCGCGGGATCTTCGATGGATCGAAATCCGGCGGATAGTATTTCTACGAAAGGAGCAAACAAATACTATATGAGCTGCACCCGGCCATTTATATGATGCGCACGATTGACTTACGTTTAAAACCTTTCTTTCCGACATATTTTACGATAAATAAAGCACTAAGCAGATTCTAAATGGATTCGGTGCGATTTGTTTATGTTTTGCTCTACGAGAGTGACAGCTCAGTTGGCTGCGTGCGGACCGGTTCTCTTCGCCTCAAACGAACGCAGCCAATTATGGTTCAAATGTTTTTCATCGGGCGCTTTTCGGGAAAGGATCAAAGATTCAAATTCGAAAGAAACACTTTTCCGTTATAGAAAGTTTTCCACAAATTCAGCCAATTCGTGTTTCTTAGGTACATTTGATATTTGATGATTAAAATTTATTTTGCAAGAGTATTAAACCCAATCCAATGACTTGTTGACACCAACTTTGGGCCTTAATTCAAATGCTACACAATCCATTTGGCTGTTTCCGTTCCTTTATTGATAAAATACACTTTAGATAAAGTTTCACGTTACGTTATAAGTGGCGCGTTTTCGAGTTTTTTGGTTTATTCGCTGTGGATTGTTGTATGTTTAATGTTTTTACTTTTGTTTCACAAAAAGTCATTTTACAGTTAGCGATTACGAAGATAATAAAATGTGATATGATTAGAATTACGATATGATGAAATAAACCGGGGCCGCGCGCCTCTTCATTCGAATTTAGTACTTAAGCCACGCTTCTAATGCGGAACGCAGAAAGAAGCGCATCTCGTCGCAGAGGCGTTATCAGAATATATAATATAAAGTCTACGGCGTAGTCGCAGCGACTCGTCGCTTGTCGCCATCGTTCGTTCTTCTTCTGTGGGTTATGCGTCAGACATGTGGACGATGCTGGGGAGTTTCTGTTTGCTTCCGTTCCAACAAGGCTAGCAGAAGCACAAGCTCGAGCCCCTCTTGTGGGGGAGTTCTCTTTTTTGGGGGAGCTTGAGTTGCGCAATAAATATAAAACTGCGTGCTCGGGATGCCACTGTACAGCAAATAACTAACTTCAACTTAGCAACACAAATGGAGCAAACAGTATTCAACACAGCCATCGTCTAGCACTGTCGTATATTGTGCGTGTATGTGTGTGTGTCTGTGTGTGAAACTGGTGTGCCTTTCGATACTGATTGCTGGTGATGCCGCTGGTTGGCTGAGGATGATCACGTCGGGGCCGCCAATGGCCGCAAATCTTGAATGCGGGTATTCGCGCGTGCGTGCGTGTGTTTGTGTACGTGTGGTTTGTGGTGTGTTCTCTCCCAGATGATCGCAGGCTTCTGGTGGCAGGTCAGGCCTGGTCGTTCGATGTTCCAAAGTTCCGCGAAAAATAATCATAATCTCTATCGTAAGCTTCACTTCAGCCCATGGAAAGAAAAGTATGTTCGATCGACCGGCGCATCGATCGCCTAGTCGCCTACCGGGTGCCTCAGAGGTTTCTATAACTCTCTAAGCCCTTTCCTTTTCTCCTTTTCGTTCTAATATTTGTACGAGCAGCAAAGCTTACATCTAGTTGTAAACAGAAAGAAAAACCTTACTCTATGTTACGCAGGCAGAATCAATAGTCAGGGAGCGTCTAGACTAGAGCGTCGGAGCGAAGTCAGGGTTAGAGAGAGAGGGGGAGAGATGACCAAGAAAAATGTCGAGGCGACGAATCGAACCGAAACCAGTCAACTTGCTAGACACCGAACCGACAGCGGCGCAGCCCTGTCTCGGAGGTGACCTCTGTCTTCGGAATGCTACTCGGCACGGGTACACCGGTGACCTCTGAGCCGGTGTCTCGGTCTGGTCTGTCCGGCCGCCACGTGTGCCGGTTCGGGTGCAGAGCCGTTCCAAAGATTATCGTGTCAGAAAATCAGAAGAAAGTAAAATAAAGTAGTCCATCACTGTCCTCCGAGAGTTCCGCTCAGGCCGGGTGCTGGGCCGGGTGGCACCGTTAGGCCATCGTTAGCGCGCCTGCGCCCATGCCAAAGCCGACACCCCGTGGTCCGTAGTTGCGACCGTAGCAACCCCGGCAATAGATTTCTCCGGTCGGTCCGTCGTTCAGGTTGGTCGAGTCGAGCGACTTGTGGCAATCGAAGCAACTGAAGCACCGCTTGTGCCACACGCGGTTTTTGCTCAGCATCTTCTCGGCCTCGTACACGGCGTAACCGCAGCGCGGGCATCCCTTGCCGTCCTTGGCCTTCGGACCGTCGGCCGGTTTCGCGTCGGTGCTGGAAAACGACAGGTCGAAGGGCACGGTAAGTCATTGGGGCACGCTGCATGGACATGAGGTACACTTACTGTACGGGGGCCGACTGCACGTCGGTCGAGACCAGGGTGGGCGTGTGGCCAAAGCCGAATCCTTTCGGTCCGAACAGCTTGCCGTAACAGGCGCGGCAGTGAATCTCCCGATCCGGGCCGTCGCACGCAATCATGGAGTCGAGCGGACGGTGGCACTCGTTACAGTTGAAGCACTTCTTGTGCCACATCGTCCCCTTGGCCAGCTGCTGCTCGGCTGCGAACACCATACCACCGCAGCGGGGGCAACCCTGACCTTGCGGCGCCTTGATGAGGGTCGTATCGTTGCTGACCAGCGGCTTTTGGGAAGCCAACTGATCCTCACTAGAACGGAACGGCACCCGATGAGTAACCGGATGAAGCTGATTCGATCGGATGGGACTTACGACATGCAATCCGTCTGCAGGAAGCCGGATCCGCAGGCAAACCCGTAACCATGCGGTCCCCACTTCTTGCCGTAGCACGTCTTGCAGTAAACGTCACGATCCGGACCATCGCAGGCGATGATCGAGTCGAGCGTCTTGGTACAGTCGCGGCACTTGTAGCACTTGCGGTGCCACTCGCGACCCTTCGACAGGACCTGCTCGGCCGCGAAAACGACACCACCGCACCGCGGACATCCCTGACCCGGCGACGCCTTAATCGCCGAGGTATCCGCCGTCGATGGTCTGGCGGCGAACTCACTGGATAAACGGTAAAAATTGCGAGGTGGTCATTAGTAGGTCGTTTTAGTACGGTAAAATTGCACATCAAACTACATGTCTCTAACTGTGTACGGTGTACGGCGAGAATTGGTGTAAAATGTGGACACATAAGTTGGGACACAAAATCTACCACAACGAGTCTACCACGAACGAACGATTCTACCTCTTGTAGTCCAAATCTCGCGCATCACTCATTAAGCCAAGCGACGAGATTCCCGAGTGACCGTAGCCACGGGACCCGAAGCGACTGGCGTAGCAGCCTACAAGAAGTTGGGAGAGAGACGAGAGAGATACCATGTAGTGCGGCGTCGTTACAGTTTGGCCCTCGGAGGACACTCCACACTCCACAGTACACAGTTAGTGACAGGTTAGTTGTGGCCTGGCTGGCCTGGCCTGCCTGCCGTATCTCAGGCCTCTTACCCTTCGATGTAGGTACTGTCGCTCTGCAGGGCGCCACCGCCCTTTCCGTAGCCGTAGCCCTTCGGACCGAACTTCTTGCCGTAGCACACTGCGACGCGGGCGCCACAAAGAGACACAGACAGGGACAGAGGGAGAGGGACATTAAACAGCGAACGCCAAGTACGCCAAGGAACACGCCGTGCCTTACCTTTGCAGTAGATGTTACGATCCGGGCCCTCGCAGCAGTTTACAGAATCGAGACCCTTCTTACACTCACCGCATTTGAAGCATCCCTTGTGGTAGGCCTGTGGCAAAACGGGAAAGGACAACGGACGTTGACGTTATAACGCGCACTGCTCAAAAGACGCCGCGGCCGCGCACTCGCAGCCTGCACTACGCCGCTTACAAGGAAAAGCCATCGGAAGTTAGACGCACACACTGCACACACGTTGCATCGTTAGTTACTATTGCGTTTGGCGAAGGTTAGTCACTTCCGGTTCGGACACGGCGGGACACAACACGGTGCGTTACCTCGGCAGTAAATCTCTTTGTCCGGTCCATCGCAGTGCATCGTGGAGTCAAGCGTGCGGTTGCAGACTAAGCATTTGAAGCATCGCCGATGGTAGCCCTGCGTGCGAGGCAAGCAGCGTGTGGATCGATTGCAGATACGGGAGAGAAAGAAACGGGTTAAGAGCCAGAGTTTAAGCAAGGACCCCGACCAGAACCCAGGACGTTGAGCGTTAGGCCGCCAAGCCGTTGCTGCTGTTAGCCGTGTGCTGAGATGATGTTACTTTCGTTTTCGGGAGGGAACGAATGTTTAATGGCTCTCTAAAGGGACAACAGCGGTATCGACAACATAAATTCAACTCACTCTTCCACGTGCCAACATTTGCTCGGCCATGTAAACATATCCGCCGCAGCGAGGGCAACCCTCTCCTTCAGGTGCCTTGGCAAAGGGTTTCGGCTCAGTGTGTCCGTTCGTGCTAGTTGTTCATAGGGTTGGCGCGCGTTCATTGAGGCAGCACTCATTGGGGGCGGGTTTAGTTTCCGGGGAGGTCAACGAAAACAGGGGGGGGGGGGATTTATCCGTGTGCGGGAGGAGCACCAAACCACACACACACACGCCATGAAGTGGTACGATTTTTTAGGATTCATTTAATGTTGTCAAATTGTGGTGTGAATGTAGGGCCAATTGTGCACCATGTGCGAGTGCGATGAGGAATGGTGAGTGGGCAGTAGGCAGACAGAGAAAGAGAGAGAGAGAGAGAGAAGAATAAAAAAGAAAGAAGAGAGAGAGAGAGAAAGTATGAGAAAATATTAGACATTCAGTGTGCGGTCTCTGATGCGGCCCCGGGGAGATATTGAGGATTGTCAAGAAACGCGAGAGTATTCTTCGGCAAACGGCAAATTTGGGGGTTCTTTTAAATTTGGAATTTGCAGACGTTTCCCTACGCTTGAGGAGGACGCAATGACTCCGGGACAAGGTAAAGTCCCTCCCCCCCGGGAGGCCCCGTTTCGGTTCGGTATCCCGCGCGGTTCTAGTGATGTTTCTTTTCGGTTCCGGATCGCTCTAACACACACTGATGATCGGAACGCAATAGAAACGCAATAAAACGAAACACCCAAACTTCGAACAGTTCGCGGTTCGTTCCGATTGCAACTCGAAACCCGGGTGTGTCCCGGGAGGGGGGGGGAGAGCTACGTGCCACAATGGAGTGGTGGTTTCTATGCTTTTCGGTTTCCGCCACGTGGGTGATTGTGACTTACCCGTCGGTCGACTGAAACTGGGAGCCAGTGTCCATCGAGAGGCACCCGGCGCCTCCACCGAAGCCGTATCCCTTCGGTCCGTACTTGCGTCCGTGGCAGTTCTTGCAGTACAGCTCGCTTTCGTGCTCCGCGCAGTTTGTGGAGTCAAGCATCTTGCCGCACATTCCTGCGTGGGTTCGGAAAAGGAAACGGAAAAAAACAACGTTGAAATGTATTTCGAGTAGTGGTCGGTTTAAAAATAAACATGCTAGCTTGATGGTAAACTGCAACGCCGGTAAAAAATATTGATTGACAACCGCAAATTGTCCCCCCGGAGGGGGTGAAGGGGGGTGAGCACGTAGTTAAGCCAGGCGGCGACATGGCGGCGGTGCCGGATCAGCGGATCAACATCGCGCCCGCGGACAAAGGAGTGCGAAAATGTGGTTTTAATTAGGCGGCCAATCGACGGTTCGATGGGTTCGCGCGTCGCAGGCGCAGGCCGAATGACCACAAATGGGGTCACCAACACCTCCCCCACCCCACCGGGGTGCGCCACGGTGCCGCCAAGTTGCCGTGCGAATACCGCGAACTGCGTGACCTGCGTTCGCCCGACGCCCGATCGATCGGACCTGGGCCCGAAGAAGTAGAAGCAGTGGTTGATCGACGGTGGCCTGGGCAAGTTGCCAGAAGCCCCCTGCACCCGGCTCCCGGTGGGGCTAATTAGCATTGGCAACGATCGAGGAACCGCGGCCCGCTCTGGAATCGGTGGCGGTGGCCCCAAACAAGACGCTGATGCTGCTGGGATGGGTTTCCCGGACCAATTAAGGTGCTGCTCCTTGGAACCTATTAATATGGCAGTCTAGCAGCACCGCAAATCATTCTAATTGTGGTCACTTCTCCGGTGCTCCGTAGTGTCTCCGAAGGCACCGAAGCAACACACGCAAATAATGGACCGAAGCAAAAACTGCAACTTCTAAACAACTGCAGCAGCAACAGCAGCGGCAGTGTGTGCCCTCGATGTTCTATTTTGGGGTTGCGTCAACGACACTTGGCCGTCTGCCGGTTTCAGGGCGGGAGGATGAACTGGGTGATGCCTATGCGCCCCCCCCCCCCCGGCGGTGGTTGGTTGTCAACAAAGCGACAGACAGGACGATCGGTAGCGATTCGTTGCCCCGCTACACGTTAGATTCCCACAGCGCGATGTTCGCCCTTGCATCGAGCGCATCGAGCGCATTGCGTAACATACCACCCCGCGATACTTACCGCATTTGAAGCAGCCCTTGTGGAATTTGTGTCCACCGGCGACACGCTCCTCGGCGGCGTACACCGACTTGCCGCACTTGGGGCACTTGGGGTTCTCAGCTGGCTTGAAAGGCATTTTGGCTCTCTGGGTCTGAAGCACACTGGACTGAGGAAACTGGAACCACTCGATCGGGGAGTACTCGGAGTACTTCGTATATTTGCACTTCAACTTCGACGACCTTTACGGATGGTGACGGAAGGGTTAGGGTTTTAGTTAAGGAGCAAACGTTGCTTATGTAAAAGGCGTTGCGAGCACTCGCGCGACGAACCACTATGATCTTGAGCGCGTGATCTAACAATCTTCGACCGTTGCGACGGACTTTCGCGTAGAACTGGCAATCACTAAAGCCCTCCGAGCGAGCCCCTTTTCACCCTGTGTAAACTGTGCGTACGCCTAAGTGTGCCCTGCGATCGATCTCACGCCCGACAGTGTGCTGTGCGTGCGTGTGCTGACGACTGACTGCCTTCGATCGCGGTTGCAGTCCTCGGCGTAGGCCTTTCGGCCGCCGCTGCATCTCTCGATCGGTTAGATAACTCCGCGCCCCGTTTGGTTTTCCCGCCAGAGGGCGCCCTCCTGAAATCGATCTCGCAGCGCGGATCCTTTTCGTGTGTCGCACTACAAAACGTGCGTGTTGCGTAGCGTTTGCGGTGCTTTAAAAATATCCTGCTCGCAGTGTCGAACGTGCCGTGCGCGGGCCAAAAAGTGCATCTTTCGCCCAAGAATAATAGTTGGAAGAAGAAGAAGCAAAAGAAAGCACGCATAAACCGCAGCTGCAGCAGGGCAACAAAGTTCCGCTTGGCGGTGGCGTACATGCGCAGCTCTCGATGGGTGGCTTAGCTGTGTGTGTGTGTGAGTACGCGAGGACCACCTGCCGATCGCGCTGTTGCTAGCGGCAGCATCGCGTGCCGTGCCGGGGTGAACTTTTCCATTTTCCCGGACCAAAAAGAAAACGCCTGCGGGAGCGTTATTAATACCTCACCACGCGAGCGCACGTGTGTGTGTGTGTGTGTGTGTGTGGATTATTTAATGTTGGCGTTGGGCCAACATTAAACTCCAACCAGCAAACGGAAAGGTTTCCCGACGGGGGCTCCCGAGCCGCTGCCACCGCGGCAGGAAACCGTGCCATGGAATGTGTAGCCATTTGGAAAAAATGGATGAACGAGATGAAGCGAGCGCCACAGCGCAGCGACCCAGTCAGCATAGGGGGGGCATGAGTATGGGGGAGGCAGAGTGCTGTCTCTGTCAACGCGGCTGCGTCCCACAAATCATTCCTCGGACGGGGTGCGTGTGACCAACAGTTTTGCCCACCGCACCAACATTGTTTCGAAACCGCGATCCGGTCTGTGTGGGCGAATGCTTCTACCCGGGAGGAGTCGGGACCCGGAACCGGGTGAGGGAGCTTCCCTCCCATGCGAATTCCCGACAGTGATGAAAATTCTATCATCTCCCAAAAAAAACGGATCCTTCAGAAGCAATCAGAAAGTAATTGATGGAGAATTTAAGAAAGATGTTTGAAGGCTTAAAATCCTCGTTCCTTTTAGTCCTTGTTTACTGCTCGACCATAACCCATCACAGTTCAATGACGAGCGCTACTACGATGTTGTGTTTGGGGCCACCCGTTAAGAGCTCATATTTTTGACGACTCCCAAACGACGCATTTGACCTCGCACCGTGCGTCCTGAGAAAACTCCGTCCGTCAGCGAATCGTGTTCATCATCGGAATCACATCACCAAAACATTTCCCAAACGCTCACGCACGGGGTGTGTGTCCCTGTTTTTTTCACACTTTTAAAAATAGTATCCTCCGCTCGGCTCCAAACGAGCAAGAAGGTTATGTAAATGTGGAACGTAATCCGTTTTTCCGCGGCGACGAACAACGGCACCACCGCCAGGCTACACACGCACGCATGGTTCGTCCTCATTCGTCGTTGAAACTGGGTTAGAAGGTTGGCCGAGTGGTAGTTCCGTTCGTAAGGCACTAACATACGATCGTTCCACTAGCCACCACTAGCAGTGTACTTGGGTCACAATTTCTTCTTCAGCTCACAAAGATCACACCAGTGTTCCAGGGTTCCCGACGCACACAGAACTATCCCGAGGAAAAGTCGAAGAAGGTTAGATCACGGATCGTCGCAGTTCGCAGTGGTTCAGTGGCTGTCCTTTAATAACACTTTGATCACAAAATAAACGTCTAAGGCGGTCAACAACTACTTCTGGCACAGACTCGAGGCGATCACTCCCCCGGGTGACGGTACTAACGGGATTGAAACAGAAACTTGTGCTGCTGCTGCTGAGGCTGCTGGCCGAGTGTCGAGAAATGCTGGACAAAACCGGAGGCCGGTTCGGAAAACAGAACTGAACTGAAAACGCAAAACACTTTCGAAGCTCTCGCTAGAGCACTCTCCGACTACTAACCGTGTATTCGAATGATTGACTATGGTGCCGTGCACTCGGTAGTCTATGTATCAAGGATGCACACGGCACGCCACCGCTTTATTCGCCAGCCAAAGCCGGAGCCGGTGCAGACAGCCACACAAACCCGGCCCATACACACACGTGTGAGGGCGTCGATACTGCAGTCCTTTTCTAGCAGAGCGGCGGCCACCAGAGAGTGGGACAGCCCACTGTCCCACCCGCCGGAGCCGAGGTGCTGGGAAATTGAAATGGAAAACTCAGGCCATCACGCTCGACACGCTCGTTGGCTCGGAGGCCTCGGACGCCTGTCTGTGTGTTGGTTCCCTCGTCGAAAAACACACGTCACTCTAGCTCACCGTCGTCGTCGTCGCCGTCGTTGTCCTGCCACTGGCCACCTGACTCCCAAAGATGGCCGCGAGATGGCCGCGCTCGCCGATGAGTCACCCGGTCCGGTTTTGGGGCCGGTGACGGTCCTCCGGGATGGGATGACGAAGCTGACAACTGTTTGATCTTCTCCGACGCTCCGGCAATCGCTTGCCCCGGCCCGTCCGTCCGTCCGTCCCTATAAATCATCGATATCTTCCGTAGTTTCGAGGGCCCTTTTCGCACAGAGGCGATGGCTTTTTAACTACTTCCCATCGTTAAAGGTTTTCACACCACACGCCATGGGCCCATGAATCATCGCGGCCAAGAGGTGCACGAAATGGACCTCTCGAGTCCCGGGCCCCTCGGTGGTACATATGCTTAATATCACATCACCGAAGGAAAGGGAGGGGGCCATTACTCAATGGTGGTGATGGTTGGTTGGTTATGGCGCTGAGAGTTTGATTTGCCGTCCCGGAGGTGATCGTTTCGCGCAGCTTGTTCTGCCCTGTTGAGTCGATTTTTATTAGTTTGCCCGACCTCCAGACGTCTTAATGCTATTTTCGAATTTGGTTTTGCTTTTTTTTGCCCAACGCAAAACTATGCTGGAAGTGCGGGTCCGAGGATTTCCGACGCGATGATTATGGAGAACAAAATTACAAAACTATTTGGAGCGCACTTCTGAGAAAGATATTTTCATAAATGATGTGGAGTTTGATAGGGGAATAATGCGAATTAAATTCGAAACTTATCACGCAGATTGCCTATACACAGAATATCAACCTATGTTACCCTGTTATTTTATTAATTTTGATCCACTTTTACCTTCGCGTGTTTGAGGTTCGACGATTCATTAAAATTATCTAAAAAATCACAAGATATTGAAAAGAATGTTCTGGTATTACTTGGTTGGACTTTTGCTGGTCCTTCAAAGCAAGCAACGGTGACTCGCGTGTGTTGCACCTTTGCCATTTGCTTCGGTCGGTCGGTTGGTGGATGGAATTTTAATTATGTTTGCTTACGGCGGTCTCTCGCGCAAAACTCGACGGCGGTGCAAGTAACTTAACCAGACCAGAGGCATTAAGCATTACCCAACAAAGTATTATAATCGATTCTTCGGTATGTCACCGACGGTACCGGCGTTCTGTTTTTTGGCAACTCGATATCGTGACCCGGCCCAGCAGGCCCAGCGGCAAGTAATTACTCTTCGCGGCGTGGAACATTTTAAATCTCATCAATTATCGTCATCCATTCTGCTGCTGCGGCTCTGCGGCGGCGCCGGAGTACGAGGTCAAATATGACAACCCCCAGCCAGCACTCAGCCAGTGGGACGGTACCGTAGGCGTTCCCCGGGACCCCGAGAGCCGCATGCACATTTAGGACCCCGGCGTGGGGACGTGCATAATGCAAACAACGGACAGCGTTATTAAAACGGTGGACACCAGCGAGGAGAGGCGGCCATTAGAAAACGCGGGTGCTCACCCATCATAAATGCGCGCCTCGCAAGCGAGGCATCCGAATTCGGGACGCGTGAATCACACGCCTAGAAACGGGTGAAGAATGTTTTCTATATCTCGACACATCCCTCCGGACGGGCTGCGCGCACACCGGTGCTATTTCTAACACACGGCGCGACGCGCAGGCGATTGCCTGTCGGGCTGCCGGTCGGTCCGGAAAAAGCTGGCGGCACTAACCGGGTTTGGATTGTGCAGCGCGATCGGTGAGGAGAAAAATTTTTCGGTACACCTTTCGGTGGGCCGGCCAAATTTTCGTGTGCATAGCGCTATTTTTAGTGCCACATGGCGACCCCAAACCAGCGGCAACACCTTGCGGCGACGACGACGACGACGAGGCACTTTCGACTTGTGGAAAAGGTAAATAACGGGAGCCGGAGTGCGCCGATATTCGGCCCGGCTTACGGCCGGCAAGTATCTGGATTTCTTCGTCGGCAGCACTAGCCGCCTAACCGCTCGAGCGGCTAACCGCCATTAGCAAGCATGTGGCGTGCAGCGCTGGAGGAGAACCATTTTCTATTTTAATCTACCACCCCACCCCCGCAGGGACTGGACTAGGAGAACCTGCCGGGCTACGAACGCCGAACGCCGGACTCCGGACCGAAAACGTTTCACAGATCATAACAATCGATAAAACACGATTAACGTCCGAAGGCACCGGATTGCACAATGATTATTGTTCCGCGAACAAACAGATAGCACGAGCCCGGCCGAATGCGGGAAACCCTAGACGGGTCCGTTTGCGTTTCCCAATTAGGTCGGTATTTGGTCGGAAATTTGGTGTAATGATCGCGAGTCGAGCAAAAACCGGAGATGAATTCGTTTTCACACAAAAAGCGCAAAAGAAAATCAACGTTGAAAATCTTGGGAAAACTATCCTTTGCGTGGCGCGATGGCCCGGAACACAAGCACGGGCCCGCGGTGACAGGTGAAAGGCGTCCTACGGCGGCTACGGCTTTTCCACCTCGTTACGCTTTTTTGGATGGAAAAACCGGCTTCGCCTGCGATCGAAAAGTCTAAGCCGCGCCAAGCCGGTCGCCATCGAGGTAGTGGTGAGGAGCTCGAAAAAATTGGAGCTCCACTAAAAATACATCTCCGGCCTCATCTGCCAGAAATAGATCCGCAGGAGAAAATTCTTCGTCAAACGCCGTCGACGGACGGCCGACCGTCCGCCAGCGTGCCGTGCTACATGATCCCTTCGCCAGGCCGGCCACACGCCAGCCAGTGGCCGGTGGTTGGGTGAAAGAAAAATCGCCACGCATTAATATGTATTTTTCACCCCGGCGATCCATCTTGATCGCAAGCGGTTGACGAAAGGGCCCCTGGAAAGGTGGGTTTTGGGCTGGGCCCCCTTGGGCCGACAGCCGTCCTGCCAAAAGGTGATGCCATCTCGGGATTGTGCAATCCGGGATTGGCTTGCCTGGCCGGTATGGAATGTAGTCGTAATGGTCGCAACACTCGCGCGCGCGCCATCTACAAAATGGTTTCCCACGCTAAGGAGACATTAAAATATCCCCCGAACGATGCCGTTGAAACAAAACGTCCCATAAACATTTCCACCCAAGCGGCCAATTAAACCGACCGACCGACCGGCCAACGGTTCGCTCGATGACGGAAGCGACCATTTCGACGGAGTCTAGTCCTCCCGGGCCGGGCCGGGAACGGGTCTGGTCCGCATCCGTCACCACACGGCAGGATCGCGCATGAAGACGATCGGTCACGGCTCCATATTGGTCGCAGTGCGGCGATCAGTCATGCTTCGACGTGATGATTCACGCCTTTGGTGCCGAGTTGGTCAAACGAGAAGAAACATCCACAAAGATGCGGCCTTACGAGCGAACGGACAACAACAGATGATGGCCGGTAGCGTCGCGTCCACCGTTGGGCCACTCCGGCAGGATAATGGGTTTAAAAATAATGTTGCGCATCGCGAATGTGCACTTATTGGCCGGGTATTATTAGAATGATATTATAAATAAAAACCCACGTAAATAGTATGATGCCAATTAGTAGTGTACGGGACAAGTGGCTGCAGATTCTACGGCACGGCAGGAGAATAATGGCGCAATCGAGAGTAGCACGGCAGGAAAGAATTCCGTTTCACAGGTAGATTGTGGAACTCCTCCACTGGTGTTGTGGTTAAAAAGTATGATCATAAACTATTCGTTTACATAAATAGAATAGGGTGGACTTTTGGATGGACCTACCAATTAGCAAACCCTTTGCGATCTTTCTATTCACGAACATTGATAAACGTTTTGTGACTTTAGTGGAATAGTTTGGCTCAATAAGATGACAGAAGGAAGTCACTAAATAAACTAAATCATTATGTTTATTTATGTCCATTTCATGTAACATATAATTTAAATAGATTTTAATCGAAAACATGTTCATTTCAATCCTTTTGTTACCTTAGAATTAATAAATAGCTGCAATCCCAATGTGGAATATCTCTGTAACCTAATATAACCAAACATTTATATAATATCAAATAGAGATCATATAAATAAAGTATAATAAAGATCAAATTTAATTAAAAAAAAAAATTATGTCCATTTATTACAGCAAACAGCCAACGGGCAACGTAGCCTATATTAAGATACTAGCTGTTCCAGGCGTGCGTCGCCACGCCTCATTTCATTCTCATTTGTCGAAGATCCGGCGTTTCAGACTGGTGACGTATCCGATCGGTTTCCCTTTTCGCTTCCCATTGGATAAATGTCAAAACTTGCACCAGCTGAATTTGGCTTAAATTGCTTAAAAACTATCAGAGTTTTGCTGGAATTATCCTAGATTTTATTTTGGAGGTATTGTATTGTATTGGAGTGGTGGTGGAGAGTTTCAAACATTCACCAGAACATTTCTCCTGCACCTGCAGAATTCCATTGCATGGTTCTATTTGTTCGAAAACAACCCCACATACTGTAGCCGAGTTAGCCCGGGATAAGGCTATTCTGAAATGGAGGAAATGCCACATAATGATTAAGATAATCTTGTTAAGTTAGATTAAGTTAACTGTTGAGTATTGCACGCAACATCGCATGCAAGTTGTAAGATGCCAAATGTAGTACGCAATGTTGCATTCAATATTGCACGTTTCGGATTTTTGCGATTAAAAAAATGACCACACAAGACACTGGAATGGCTAAGAAGTGGCGCTGCATGCGAGAAACCTCTACGTAAGATCGAGAAGAAAGGTGCGAGTAGCGTTTTCCCAAATGTTTTCCCTGAAGCTTTCGACGAAAACTGATTTTCTTTCGTGCATTGCTACGAGTTTTACCTTAATTTCCTCCCCGATTTCTTTCGGTGGCCAATTTATTTCCGATTCCTGCGTACCTGCGTACATCCGTTCCAGCTCCTCGCAGCAGCGGAGCCAGCTCCATCCTTCCCACCAGAAGGAAGTGCGGAGCGACGGTGAGTGACACACCCATTGGGTGGCAAGAACAGAGTTCCCGTCCGTCCGATCGAAAAATTCTACAGTCTTCGTCGCGATGTTTAAAGAGAATATAAATTACTGATGATTATTGATTTCTGACAAAATTTTTAATTCAATATTCACAGTTATAAAAATGACAGGTAAACATAATTTTGTCTATGGTTACTGGGATCAATTGTCATGGAACCAAATTGCGGGGATCAGTTATCGGTAAACCATTAATCGATGTCAGATGCGTTTTTGTTATATCACGTTTTATAGTGACTTCGGTGACATAAAAATGTTATTGTATGTCCCTGTCCTGGTTCTAAGCTACCTCCCCACCATTTTTAGACAAAATCGGTTCAGCCGTTCTTGAGTTCGAAATTGAAAGGGCTTTCACTGAGGCTTACTAACCTGCCGAGTTGAATGTTGCAACTGTAATTGTAAAGTTGCCAAGATCCCAATCCCATTCAAAATGTATGTTTTTGGATCACAACAGTATTTGTAATAGAGAGAAGGATCTGTCTTCAACGCCACCAAATAAACGTCACCGCCGATTTGACCAACACTTCTTCAGTCTTGCGATGGATGAGCATCGGTTTTGAAATATTTGAAAATACTGTGCTATGATTACTACATTAATGGCCGCATTCAAAATGTGCTGTAATATCAATCAAACACCCCGAAATCATCGCCGGGGGCATAATAAAGTGCCGAAACATGACCTGCCCAGTCCACGTTCGTCCACGCTTCCCTGCGCGATTGTTAACAAACTAATAATACTTTCGCTCTCAGCCGCGCGCCGAAACCGCCATCGGCCTGGCGCACGGTTATGGCACGTGGAAATGGTCCTCACGACGAAGGAAGGCGGCCACCGACGGGCACGGGATTCGTGGTGAGTCACGGGCGACAAAGAAATGTTTTCATTGCTCACGGCAATCCCACGCACGCCTCGTGCTCCACGTCAGCCACACCGCTGCCGCTGCGGTGTCAGCGTGGTCCCCAGAGGCTCAGAGGTCCACCCCAGCGCGTGTGTTTTACTGTGTGACGTTGTAAATGAAAATGACACCGCGCATGCTGGTCTGAGTTGGTTGAGAACAAAAACGGGCTCGCTCGGTGTGCCAAGAAAAGAAGACCGACGGTCAGTCTGATTGTGCTGCTTGAGGGTCCTTGGCGTTGGTCATAAAATCGGTTGCCCAAGCCGGAAGAGCGGGAGTGCAAGAGTGGAAAACGTGCGCAGTGCGGCTCAGGAATGTTCCTTCGTTCTGCCATTAGCCTCCGGTATTTGGACGGTAAGTTATAATTTCCCCGGCACCACACAGGTATCATCGTCATGCTGAGGCGGGGCTTACATCAGGGCCGAAAAGGTGGAACGGACCACACCTTGCGTCCTCCGACTCCTGACACTCGAATGACACTCCATCGAGGAGGGAATCTATTTTCGGGCGTACACAAAAATGACGATATGCTGCTATATTTAGCCGATGGGGCATCGTAGAGTTTTCTCGTTTTCATTTTCGATTCCTTTTCTTTTTGTTAATTTAAAGCCCGCTCCGTATCGCTCTGGTGGGTGGCACCTGATCGGTCTCTCGGTCACTGCACAGTGTCAGCCTTATTTGTCCGTAAGGTTACGCAAAGGGTATTTAGTCTGCACTGATGATGTTTACTTTGCTAATAAGCGTTGCGCCAAGGCCCCGTTCTCGTTTTCTCAGCCGGGTTAAACGTGTCGCTCTCTCTCGCTCTCGGCCGCTGTTGGAAGGTGAAAAACCGGTGCATTCCGATGGGGCTACCCATCGGGGATTATTCGTGGTGAATTATTTCATGGCCCTCGGTTACGTAAATTCGCAGGTGAGAAAATGGACGGACGGATGAACTCCTGAGAAACTCCAAAATAGCTGGAAATGTTTAGAAAATGATCGATTGAAATGTGCTGAAATGTATTTCCTGGTTTTTATCAGACTGCGAATGTGCAACGAATGTTTGGTTGAGCGTTTGAAAGCATTTCTATTTTGAATACAATACATATTTGAGTTTTACTCACTTGAGCATTTAATTTCATTTGATAAAACGCCCCTTCGACTGTTGATTATGAATAAATTCGTGACGATAGGATGGCGAATACTTAATAGGTATGATGTTTCAAAGTTATTCTAGCTTTATGAGCTCAACCTTGCTTAACTTACTTGAAAGCTGGTACTTAAATTAACAAAAACGAAGTGTAGCAACATCAACACCTAAAAATGCCGCAACAAAACAGTTCAAAGCGCTAAATACCAGAGGTGTGCGTTGAGAACCGAACGTTTTTTAACACACAACAAATGTTTATAAAATTTAAATTTAATTTTCTATTTTATTCAAAGTATGTGCCGTCGCTAGCTATACAAATCCCCTATCTCTCTGCTAAAACATGGATTCCCAGTCGAAAGAATTCTTCGACTTTTTAAGTAAACTAATTAGTCATCCTATTTCGACTTCCTCGTAGAAAAACGAAGCTCAGTCAATACGTGTCCCATCGATGAAAAAGAATGATATTCGGAAAGAGCCAAGTCTGGTGAATAACGCGGGGACGGATAGCAGCTCTCATCCAAGTGATTTGATAGTTTCCTGAAACTGTTTTGCTTTTTGGGACTTGGAAGCGCTTGGCCATGAGGGACTAGGCGCCTCCATTAAAAAACTCTAGAATTGCATTTTGGTCGTTTTTCGATCAAATGCATGGTTCAAATTGGTCATCAGTATCAGTAGCGATCGGAATTGACGTTTTCATCAGGTTTTAGGAGCTTGTGGAACACCACACCTTTCTGTCCCATCAGAAAGTCCGTTTTTTGGAGTCCTTGGACGCTTTTTTTTAAAGTCAAAATCGCCATTTTCAAATTTTTTAAACCACTCAAAGCACTGCTATCTTCCAAACACAAGTCCCGACAAGCATTTGGTGTGATTCCGAAGCAGTTTTCTTCAAGAGAAGCAGAAAAATAATAATCGCCGCAAAACGTCGTTTTCAGGCACAAATGTTGACATAGTTTAACCCTTTAAATGATGGGTTACACACCGAAATAATTTATATTTCGACCTAGACTCATTTACCTGATGTCAAAACAAAGAATGAACCGCTAAATTGAGAAGTTCCAATCGACAGGTAAAGCCTTCTTTTTAACAGTTCGGTTCTCAACGCACACCCCTGGTAATTACACGACGTTTAAAACATTTCAAATTTCACAGTTGCTTTCATTTTAAAACAATTCAAATTGTGAGCGGCACACAATTTTCCCTGCCAAATTTTCCTGCTCTCTGTCGGAAAAGCGAGCGTTCGTTGTTGCGAAGGTGCAACAGTTTCCCTGCAGAGGGCGTTCACATCGGTTGCGTGCTGCAACCGAGACACACGGGCCATATTTTCCTTCAAAACTGTACACCAAAGCTGTGTAAACAAAAACCAGCGATCAGCTAAACATCAGGCCGGCGAGCGGGTTATAAAAATCGATTGTGCGAATCGGCGAAAAGGGTAACGTAAATAAATCTTCACAATCTGCGCCCGGCATGTGATCTTGTGAGTTTCATTTCTCATTTCGCCCGAAAAACCTGCCCCCTTAATACGTTTCTGTTACAACCAATCGCAGGTTTCGAATCTACTGCGGCAGGGGCACACAAAATTAGCGCGAAGGTCTGCTCGGCCACGCAGCGCTCAGTGGCGTGGCCTCCAAAACCGCGGAACGTGGCAGAGGAAAAACAAACAACAACTGGCAGCGATTGCCACGAGTGGAAAATATCCTCTTACAAAACCGGTGGTGGAGCGCACCAGCTCCCGCCGGTCCCGGTTGGTTAATGGACTGGAAAGTTCTCGACCTTTCGCTCTGCCCGATGTGTCTCTTGCTCTAGCGCACGCGATCGCGCGTTGAACACATTGCGAAACATGCTCCCCATCGGCGAGCGTGGAGACGATTTTTATTAGCTGTCAACGGTGAAGTCCTCGGGCTGGTCCTCGGTCGAGAAGCAACACACATCGGCGCGCGCGTGGGACGTCTCAAATGATGCAATAGGTCACCACGGAGTCGGCCCTGCCGATCGTGCGAGATCTTCATCGGAGTAGGAATTTCACAGACATGGACGTCGTGGGGTGTGGTGATTTTTTTATAGAAATATTATTAATTTTATTACAAATAAGTTATCAACGAATTTTGGTGCCCTCACTCAATCGGCGTTCACCAAAGACGGACGAACGGCACGGAAAAGCTCCTACAATCTCCTTCAGGTGTCAGGTAGTCGTTGCTCCAACAGTCGTTGCTCCAACAGTCGTTGCTTCGAGAGGCCAGAGACCATTCCGGCCACCCTTTGCTGACTCCCTTTTGGCCGACAATATCTTACAAATTGTTTCTCCTACCATCGCTCTCTCTCTCTCTCGCTCACCTCTATCTAACATAAATGTAGAAGTGTGTGTGTGTGTGTGTCCCTAGGGACTGGCTCTCTAAAGGGGGGACCTCTATACTGGGAGGAGCGTGTGCTGTGTTATGCGCGATGTGTGTGTGTGTGTGATTCGATTTTTTGTACACGTACATTCAGCCTGGCAACGGCGGCGGCGGGTGGCGATTTTACTTTCCGAGAATGATTTTACGTCCGGCGCCAATGTTCTGCCCCGCCTGCGTCGCGCCCTTGTTGGTGCCGGCCTGCAGCCCGATGATGGCCTGGCCCGCGTTTAGCTGCTCCTCGGTGAAGTTCCGCTTGCACTCGTCGGCTGGCTTCGGACCCAGGAATGGTCCCTTGAAATCCGCGTGTTTGTAGCACTGTTGGGTCAGAGTTCGAAGCTGGAAGTTAGTACACCGCTTGAGCTGGAACTCCCGGGACACAAGTTACTTACCGCACGGCCGAGGGCGAAAATCGTGCTCGTAACCTGCGCGATGTCCTTCTTCTCGTACAGGTCGACCGTCTGGAACACGTCCAGATCCGGGACGCCGTACTTCTTCAGCGCCTGCTGGAACATGTTGATGTTCTCCATCATCTTGAACTGGCCGCCGGACGTGTTGATCTTCGGGACCGCACCCGGTTGCAGCTTGTTGATCAGCTTGCACAGGATCAGCCCATCGCGCAGCGCATCCTCGTACAGGACGCCGGCCGGGAACTTCTCGCCCAGCACCTCCTCAACCCAGTACTGGGCTTCCTTATCCTTCTCCAGGTCGCGCTTGCCAGCGATCTGTGGCGTGGAAATAACAAAAAAAAAACACTCACACGTTAGTCACGTCACGAGCACACCAAATTCACTGTGCGCAAGGATTCCAACCTTCATGCGAACTTGACGCTCCAAAGCCATTGCTGCTTGCGGTTGTTGGTTTTCGGTTGATTTGGCACTGAAACTGACGCTCCCAGGGTGCTGCTGCTCGAATACTGACGATCGCTGGCCTCCGAGGGATTGCTTTTAAACGGCTCCCAAACCGATCGTCCGCCCCCCGGGGGCATGCGCAGGAGCCGTTCCTCGTGGAATGGAAAAACAGCGGCCGCGTTTGCGCAAAGCACACACACGCGCTGGGTGACGCGTTGGACACGATGCGGCTTTTGTTTTTCCGAAATTCGACACCCCGGTGGAAGGGGGAGGGGGGTGAAAAATTGGAACCAGGAAAGAACGATCCCCCCCCCCGTCGATGTGTCCATATCGTGCGCAGCGGGGCAACCAAGAGATTCGCCGCCGCCACCGCCATGACGTGTTTACAATAAAACACACATCATTATTTCGAGAACGTTCGCGGCCCGGAATCCCGGTCCGGAAAATGGTCCTCGTGAACTCCACCCGGGGGGTTGAGTAATTTATTTCCGTCCAAACGACAGATTTTTCGCCGACTTTCGACTGCGTGTGCGCTGCGATCCTCTTTTTCCTGATGGTTTTCCTAATGGAATGCCTTGCTAGAAGACGCACCCGATCGAGCTCCGATACTTCAGATAAAAGGCGGCCCCTGGCGGGATCGTTATGGAAGATGGATGCGATCGCCGCGGGGCCTCGCTTGACGTAACCAACACTCCCTGGCGTCCGCCAGAAGCTAATTGATTGAGCGTCCGAAGTCCGAAACCGAAGCGCTGTAATTTGCTCAATGAAGCTCGGACCGACTGTTGCCCGGATTTGCAGCGCTCAACTCAATAAACAGCTCGCGTAAGCGTAAATATTCGGTTTCCGGTTGCATATCGCCGGTCGACCTATAGGATATCAAAACCCCGATACCGAGTCGATGCAATCCTCAACATCTTTCGATGCTGGATGCAACTCAACGCACAGTAGGGAATTTGTATGGGAAAGGCGGACATATTTGTTTTTAGGAAGAATCTATGGACTTTTTACAACGTTTTTGTTTTTTTGCATGTGTTTTGATGAAATTCAACTTTTTATGTGTAATGCACGCGTTCAAGTATATTAAATTAGCTTTTTCGTTATTTTAAGGGTTTTAAACGCCTGAGCTATGCAATTTAAATGACACTAAAATCTTTTAATGCACAATCTAAACGCCTGGGTTATGCAATCTGTATTGCACCAACATGTTTCAATGGATAATGCGTAATATTCTGCAACCAGAGACCAGGCGCCTCCATATCCATCCCGAATTATTTTCTTAAAATAAGCCTAGCGGATGAATTGGCCCGCAAAACACACTGAAAATAGTTTAAAATTACTTAAACTTTCATTGTAATGACTAGTTTAGTTGCGACAAACCCGCCAAAAATTTGCTGCATTACCAAAGTTGAAAAACTGTATTTTTTCCTAATTTTTTATATATCGGGAATTTGATAATAATGTACTAGCAATGCAAAACGTAAACGTTTGATTATTTCATATGAAAGAAAGATTCATTACCTTTCGAATGATGTATAATATAGGCATATTACCGTTGCAGAACTTTGCTAACGATCGCGTTAAAGTATCTGATAAAAGTTGGTTTTAAAGAACCATTTTTATCACTTTTTCGACTTTGACAAATGATTTCTCGCAATCTGTGCAACATGGAGGGCTAAAAATTCGGATTTGCCAAAGATAACTTATCTATTTTAGGCTAATATAACTATAACAGTTTTTAAGTTGACTTATGACCGCCTTTTCGCCATAGTGCAACGGTGCAAGCATTCTGACCCCGGGCCGCACTCGCGCACTGCTCACACTGAGATGTGTTAACGACGCGGAGAAGGATCGCTTTTTTGCCAGCTTCCAGCTACAATGTTTACGCTTCCAGCGAACCTTTGAAAGATGTGGCCATTTTGGAAAGAAACGCGATTTAAACCATTTGCAAACCACTCGGGGGCAGTGGGTAAACAGAAACACCCGCGGGCCCGCGGGTGGTTGATTGATGCACCTCGAACCCGTCATCGTCGACCATCAAGTTTTGATATGCTTCGCGGTCAGAACCCGGTGGCAATGAGTCAGTGTTCTCGAAGTATGATTGCTAACCTGACCACCGTTTTCGATTGTACCGACAACAGCTTCTTTCCATCTGTGCTTCTGTGGGATTTAATTATAGAACCCGGACCGGGCCGGAGAACACCAGGCCGCCAAGTGGAAGTGGCCAATAGTTTGAAGGTTCTTTGCGCGTCCCTCCAAGGTTAGCAGCAGCCACTCGATGTCGCAAGATGATCGTGAACCTTGTTTTTCCGCCCCCCGGGCTATTTCCCAGCGTTTCCGTTTAAACGCTTGTCGTTTGTTTTCATTTTCCTCGTGCTTTTTTTCCACGCCGTTTGATGATGGCCACCGGCAAAGCGTGGACGCCAATGTGCCTCCTTCATTTCGGTTTTATTGTGCGCGGATCGAACGGATGCGAATGCGGATCGGGGTCGATGCGATCAAGACAAGTTAAGAGTACGGTGGAAAACCCGTGTGGCCATTTCCCGTCCGGAGTGTATTTTTGGTCCCTGATTCCTGGTGACCCGCATGGCGCGTCGAGTGGAGAAATGATCACTGTAACGGGGCTAAATTTAGCGATGCCGTGTGCCAATTCGGAAACAGGTAGCACACCCAAGGCCCAAGGATCCCCTCGCCGGCTCGATCCGCCCGATTGAAGGCAACAATTTCAGTGTCACCACCGACAATCGTCATCGTCAGCTGAAGCGCACCATGGTGCCGATGAACTTCCCGTACGTACTGAGGCCAACGCTCCTCGCAATGCTCCGGCAATGCTAATGAGCGCACTCAGCGTGATCGAATGTGCGGAATCCCTCGGACTTTCGTCATCGATGGAATGTGCCAACGACGGTGGAACGGTTTGAGTTGGACGGCCGAAAATAGCGCTAGCGATTGGCCGTGTGTTATGATGGCCGTGTGTTACCAGTCGTTTAAAATTAGCGTGCCCCATCACGCGTCCATTGTTGCCCTGCTATGCTGGGTCGAAGGCAGAAAGGCATTCCAACGGCATTCGCCGATCGCCGACTCACCAGACGATCGACAGACAGACAGACGGACGGATGGACGGGCAAGACATGTGTCTGTGGTCTTCTGTTTTTTTTTTGGTTCCGATTCTTAGTATATTTCACTTATTCGTAGAGCGTCAACTTATCGTACAATGTGCTGCTGCTTACGGGTCTTACTCATATCTTCGTGCATGCGTTCGAATAGTTCGGAATAGGTTTACTCTTATGCTCTAGCTTTTATGTTTGCTGCCGGATTCTGCCGCCGCTCACAATTCACTCACAAGCGAAAGCGCCAATCCGAGAATCCGCGCTCCGCGAGGGCACACTCCGGAGACGGACTCCTTTCGTGCCGGGACGGGACTAAGACCTACTAAGCGTTGAAATAGCCACTGGGGGAGTTTCGACTGTTTCGATGGGGACTCTCTATGTTGCGCTCTTCGGTAGACTATTTACAGGCATATGGAATGTCTCTCTCTTCGTGTGCGTCCGCTAAGGAAGTATTATCTAATTTTTGGCTGCAGCTGTGTCTCCCTCGGTTTCCTGTTTCGCTGTTCCATCCCAAACCGAATCGCAGTGTTTACGCTTTTTACATCGCCCTATGCTACAAAACGCTGCGAAACCACAGTGGGCCAACGGGTCGTTATGGGTTCATGCCTATGCTAATCGTATGCTAATTGGGGTGCTCCGTATACCGATCCGATTATTGATTATTACATGCTCCTACTTCTCTTCCTCCTCCTGCTATTGTACTGGCGTGATCGAGGATGACTCAACCTACAAAAAAAAGACTGTCTGACTACGAGTAGCTTTCGCTCGCTCTAGTCTGCATCTGCCGCGTGGGATGGACGTTTCTATATTTTCCGATGGAAAACTTCTCGCTTGACTCGCGCACCACTTCCACGGTGACTTCCTGTGCACGGTTTTTGCACACGTTTTGATTAATGCCACCAACGCGCGCTGACGTTGACAGACTGACGGCCGTTCACGCTGTCACCGTGAAGTGACTACTGTGTTTTTGGTCCGGACACGGTCCACCGGACCCCGGGGGCAGGGGCATTCCAGCTAGCAGGGTGGTGCTGTTGGACACCCTCCCTCTCTCTTATTCTGCAATTAATCTGCCAACAGCGCGGCCGGGGCCGCTATTTATAGCACGCCCCACACGCACACACATGTGCCCGGACATCGAGTGACTCAGAAGAAAATCATATCAAACACTGTGCGGACGGGGCGGGCGTGACGTCCGAGGTCTTCATGCCGACGCGGCACACGTCCGGACGACCCCAGGATCCCCAGGGCAGGCCGGGCCAATTAAGAGAGCGCTCCTTAAAACAGATGATTGGCCGCGGTCGTCTTGTTGAGTCCACCCAGTGGATCCAGCAGATATCCGGCCGCACCGCCACCCGCCGCCCCGAGCAGGGACGAAAACGGCGACGACAGGGCGGCCACCGCATGGTGATGATGGTTCTGCAGGTTGTGGTTCATGCTGAGATGGTTCGCTTTCTGGTTCTGCAGCGCCAGCGGATTGCACGATGGGCTCCACTTGCTGTTGTTATTGTTGTTGTTGCTGCTGATGTTGTTGTTGTTGTTCAGGTGGTGCAGGCTGTTGTTGTTGCTCGTCCCGTTGCTGACCACCAGGTGATGGTGATGGCTCGGCCCATTGTGCAGACTGCTTCCGTTCAGATCGTCCGTCAGTTTTCCTACGAGAAAACGGAAGCACAAATGTTAAAATGTAAGTAAGGCACTAGATTTATGTGTTGAAATTAGAATTATTAGGTGTACAACTTAATTCTTGCGGTTTTACAATAGGTTTTACAATATTTTACGTTACTGACTAAATATAACCAATATTGCTTTATGAAATATGCATCTTACGCAGTATAGTTTTTTTTGTTAAAGTGAAAACAACATCTTTTTTAAGCATTTGAACATGTCAAGTTTTGTTCCTGGTAAAATGTTTTTGCGGGGTTTTTTACTTTTTCATTACTTCAATATGAAGAAAACTGCTACCGAAAGTCATCAAATCTTAATGGAAGCTTATGGTGAACTTGCTCTTACTGACAGATTTTGGCTTGCAAGACCAAAAGCGACCTGAACAGTCCAAAAAGAACCTTTGGGAATGATTAGAAAAATGTGTTATGGGTTCCACAAAAATTGAAAAAATAGACATTGAAAGAAGGAAAACCATTTGCCAATTTTTGCTTGTGCGGCTGAAAAGAAAGGGGTTCTTGTACCGAATCGTTACTGGTGAAGAAAAGGTGAGTTATTACAAGAAACCTAAACGCAAATAGCCCTGGATACAACTTGGTGTACCAAGTCCCTCGTAACCAAAGCGAAATATTCACTTTGCAAGGGTTATGCTGTACATTTGGTGGGATACGAAAGGTGTGGTGCAATATGAGCTTTCAAAACCTAATGAATTTATTGAAGAACATTCCCATCGACAACAACTAATGCGTTTAAAGTTACCTTTGGCCATAAAACGACGAGAATGGGATAAAAGACACGATAAGCTGATTTTTAGAAATGAACAACGCTCGACCATACGACCATGCAAAACCGGTCAAAACTACCTCGAAAATGTCGGATGGGAACTGGTAACAACCTCGCCGTATTCACCAGATGTTGCTCTTTAGGACTAGTATTTGTTCCGTTTCATGAATAACGATTTGGCTGTAGACGATTTGAGAAATGAGTCTCCGAGTGGATCGCTCCTAAAGATAGGAAGTTCGGAATCGGGAAATTACCTGAAAGATGGGAGAAAGTAGTAGCTAACGACGGACAATACATACAGTCAGACAAACAGTCATATGTGTTTGTTTGTTGTAGTTAGGTCAAAAATGTCGAAAAAAAACCGCAAGAATTAAGTACACCTAATAGATAAATTAACAAAATGGACCGGAGAGAGAAAGTTGGAACACACACACTTTAGACTAGATGTAGGCAATCGCATAACTTTGCCGCTTGAATTGTCCCCCAAATAAATGCGACAAACTGAACCACCTTCACTGTCTGGCACTATATCTCTAGAGCGAATTCGTTACGAACTTTTTTTGTAGGAACGGGCAAAAAAAATCAAAAAAGCCCCATAAAGCATACGAAAACAAAGCCCCAATAGCGAGGACGGGGGGCCACCGGCACCGATGGGGACGAGACTATTGCCAGCGTTTAGTCACACGAGGGCACGATGTCCCGTATGACACACGAGGAAACGAGTCGCGACAGTTACGGATGATCGCTGGAAACGATGTCGAAGGGACCCTTATGCCACGTTCCTCGATTCACAGCCCAAGCCCAGAACCGAGTGCGACGTATAGTGTTCGTCCGCCCGTACCACAAAAGGACAGCAGCAGCAAGACAACCCGCCAGCCAGCCAACCAGCCAGCCAGCTAGCCAAGGACACCAGACTCCATAATTTATAATTCATAAAGTGAAAACTTGGAAGCCGGAGCCACTTGTGTTCATGAAACGTCCCCAAAAAGGCCGGATCACGGAGAAGGAGGAGGGAGAAAAAAAACGAAACCCAACAAATAGGGCCAACGTGCTGCTGGGCCCCACTTTTCTTGCATCGGCGAACTGTGCGCTTCTTCGCCCGACGACTTCTTCTCGGCCTGGTGGCGCGGGCCAAAGATTTACCAAACTCTGTAACCGAGGTGACAGTTTGGGTCCAGCTAGAGCGACGATAAACTATCGTTTATCGTTAGCTCTGGGCTGGGCAATCGGCGAAGATGAAATATGTTGCATTCTACGCCATTGGGCGTTTATTACGCACGAATCAATTTTGTTGGAAGTCCGTAATTAGGCCGCTGAAAAGATCGCGCGTGTCCTTACTTTTTTACTCCTCTAATAGCCGACCATAAACAAGATGCAATTACCATTATGCATGTGGTGATCCGAGTTAAGACACGAGGCTCCAATGTGCAAAACAATTCTCGTTGGTTCGTTTAATTAAACGAACCAAGCGCTAAATAGCAAAGTTACCGAAGGAGACCCGGGGACCTTTGTGCCAACGCTCTTCATAACGCTAATGCACCTGCCACACCATGGCGCCGAAGACAACCTCCGGCGGGAGAGGTCCCCCAATCCTCCTTGTGAGTGAGAAATTGGTGTCGTGCACATGCAAAAACCACCTGTTACGTGGTGCTCGCCTGGTGCGCAAACCGTGGACCCAAATCAGGCCCCTTCCCGCTCCGAAGGGAGGGCCACCCGGCGCCATTTTGCTTGCGCGAAGAAAATATATTAAATTGGTTTAATCAAGAAAATTGCCTGTTACACCGTTCATTTATACGAATTAATGTCAGATTATTTCGAAAATGTCGCGCCTGCTGCCGAGCGCGACGCGATTCCTTCCTTTCTCCCGTCCCGACGTGTCGATGACTTGCGCGCCATTACGCGTGTTACCAAGCCGTGCCGCGTGCGCATTACAACCGTTCCGAGCGAGTATGGCCGACTCCTAGACCGTTCTCCGACATCCGGTTCCGGCGCGCGTACGTGCGTGCGGAGGAGAAAAACTGGGGCAACTTTCTACGAAGCCACACCATGCCACGCCGCGTTTTCTCTTGATTTGTTTTTCCACCATCACAGACAGGCGCCCTTCGGGCCAGCCCACCGCGGCCGCATGGCTTACCGTTGTGGCTCCCGGTGTCTTCCGGTGTCTTTTATAATGAAAAATTTACGACAGCCCCGGCCCGAAACCAAATGGGACCACTTTCCTGCCGAGGCGCTGAGGATGGCGCTGTCGTCCTCATCACACGCCCTAACCGATTGATAATGCGTAGCGCGGTGGGTGTCCGTGTGTGGGTGACAGGGATGGGTGTACGACAATGTGGCCGAGCGCGCAGATAGCAAGTGTGACAATCACTACCCAACTACCCAACCAGCCAGCCAGCCAAGATGTCTTCTCGCTTCGGGTCGGAGAAGAAGAAAAAATATAAAGGACGCACACACTGGCAGGACCTGCAAGCGGGTGGCAGCGGGTCGTGAAAAACACTTACCATTAATTGGTTTGATATCACCGTTCGAGTGGTGGGACGAGGCGCTCGAGTTGGGCGTGGTGCTGAGGGTGGTCACGGAGAGACAGGGTGAGCCGGGGGGCTTGATGTCCTTCGGGGTCGTGCTGCCACCGCCGACGCCCAGCACCGACGACTTCTGCTCGCTCTTCACGGACGATGAATCTTGATTATTGCTCGAACCGGTGCTACCATTGCTGGTCCCGTTGTTGTTGTTGTTGCTGCCGCTGTTGTTGCTACTACTGCTGCTGCTGCTACTGTTGTTGTTGCTGGACACCTTCTGCTGGGCGATCCGTTCCTGTTTGCGAAACTTGGCCCTCCGGTTCTGGAACCAAACCTGCGGAAAGGAAAGCAAACCAACGAGCAACGGGTGAGTTCTCTCCGATTCCGATTACTGACACAGGACATGTCTGAGGAGAAGTATGCAATATGTTACAGATTTCGAAAGAAAAGTCCCATTAACTATTGGCCATCAATAACAATTGTTCTGCCTGATGGCTACTCGATCGTAATGGCGACGATTTATATGAGCTAGTCTAAAAAGTCATCCATTATTTTTGCGTGTACTTCAAAACTTTATTTAAGATACTTTCAATTGTCCGATTTACGTCCAATATGCACCGTTTTGTTGGAAATGTTGTACTCTTTTTAAAAATAGCTTTAGAACGCCTATCGCATAAAAGTATTGGTCGTTATTGGCGATAAACTCGAGTAATCTTTTTTCACAATCCTTTCTTGATCTCAATTTTTCAATCAATCAATCACTCAGGAAAATTTGTAATGCACGAAAAAGGTATCAATTGCTTGATGCAAGGTCCAGACTATACGACATTAAAGTTTCCCAACCAAGCTCCCGGACTTTCTGGTGAGTCGTTTCTGGTTAATTGTTAGCTTCAAACCGTGCAGTTGTTGACAGTAGAGGTCTGAATTTAGTGTTTGGCAACACGGAAGCAACTCATAATAAACGGTTCTTTTCAAGACCCACCATATACGCAGTAGAACCTTACTGGCCATAAGTCCTGGTTTGACCACCCTGTAAGCTGCTTCACCACGCTTAGACCACGATCATCTCCACACAGTATTGACGTATGTATCCCATTTCACATCCCCAGAACCCATCCGTTTACGAAATGGGTCGATTTCATTCCTTTTGGCGGCGCCCAAACATCGAGCTTCTTTGTGGATCCAGCTTTGCGCAAATGCCTTAAAACTGTTTGATGGTTAATCTTCAGCTCCCGGCCGATGCTCTGACTACTAACATGCCGACCAACTTTGATTATTTCTGTGTTTTTATCGACATTTTCGATGACGTGTCTGCCTGGGCGAGGTGCATCTTTAATATCGAAAATAACTGAAACGGGTCGACGGAACTAAAATTGCACCTAACTACCTGTTAAAGTATCGGCAGCACAAACACCATGCAAAATTTCAGCGGCCTAGCTTGATGTTTCGGCTTTTTCAAAGAAAAACTGTAAAATGTACCGAATTTTCTCTTCGTTGACCTCCATTGTTACTACCCTGTAACTCACAAACGAATGGAACAAACGAAAAACAATGGAAGCATTTTTTAAAGTGTAAAGCATCAGCTTTAAAATGAGCCTAAACTTGAAACTGTACGATCGATACTTCACGAGATGTCGATCACTAAAGGCATCTATCGTGAAAATAATGGATGACTTTTGAGACTAGCTGATATTTTAGAACCGAATTCATTCTCAATTCACTAAACACGTTTCGTACAAAGAAACTCACCACCGCGAAACTCACCACTAGTGCGTTTTTAAAGTTTACCGATTTTGATTGCCTCTCCGGGCGTATGTTTACCTGGCACATGGCCGGAATGTTTGTCTGTTTGCGGTCGCACCAACAATGCACCAACCACCTGCCAATAAATTAACCGCCACCGGGTCATGAAAAATAGATTTGCTTTTAACGCGCGGAACACGCGCTTCAACCACACCACATTGTTGGTTCTAGCCCACACTTCCTGATTGCGCCCGCGGTTCTATCAAACATTTATAAAACTCCGAACACCTCCGGCAACCGGTTCGGGTGCGTGGAGCCTGTACAACTAATTATGCTCGGGGAAATAAATATCGGGCATACAACAATAGCTAACCAACCAATCGTTCCTCTTGTGCGTGTGTGTGTGCGAGTCTAATGCACTGTTTGCGAAACAGTCCGGGCCGATCGGGTGGTTGGGCTGGCAAACCACCCTGTCAATCCGAGGAGAACGCATCTGAACGCCCTGGTGCTGTGTGTAGCTCCAACATGGCCGCCCGGAGCGGCGTTGGCGTAAGAGGCATTTATGAAATATTCAAATTAATTAGCTAATATTTACGTGCGCCAATTAATGAAATGACTACGCTTGGCGCTTGGCGTATTAGCGCGCTCGCGCCAGCACAACGCAAACTTTGGATTCTTGCCCCTCCTTGCTCCCTGGCTGGGCATCCTCTATGGGGCGCTCAAACACCCCGTGCCTGTGTGTGTGTGCGTGTGTGTGAAACTTCACGGTGACACGAAACGCTGTTCACTCCGGAGCACGAGGCCAAAAAAGGCGGCAAATGCGAAGCCGCCCAAAAAACCTTTTAAAGCAAACATGGCACCACGCTCCCGAGAGCATAAAAAGTGGAGCGCCAAATGAAGCGCAACGACCCCCGCCGCCCCGTTTTGGGTGGGGTGGTGACGGTGGGTGGCGAAACGGTGTGTTGTGTACTCGATTTTTTTTCGCCCCGTGAGCGGATTGTTTGGTGCGCGCGCGAACGCTTCATTTTATCACGCGTGGCCATGTTTAAACATCTAATCAACTTTGCAAATTCGCGCTCGAAACGGAATTTTGGGCCCTGGTGCGGTGGTTTCCGGGGATTTCCGTTTGTTTTGATGCCGCCCCCGCCCTGCTCGCCCCAAACCCATTATTGGCCTGCGGATCCGCGAGCCGAAACATGGCACTATTGTTGCTATTTGTTGTGACGTTTGTTGTTAAGCGCGTGTGGTGATTCACATTGTTGTTGTTCGCCCGCCGTGTGTTTGTTGGGTTTAAATTGTGTGCGGCCGCCAGTTGGCTTACTATGAGTGCAATCAGTTGTGTGCAGCTTGTGTGTTTGTGTTTGTTGTGCCAAGAACGCAAAATGGTAGTCGGAAGTAGCTATTTGCTCCAGTTTACGCCATTTACTCTTCGATAGTGACCATTGCCGGTCATCCGGTCAAACAGTGGCATTACTGTCGGATCTTCAGAACTTATTGTATCATAAAGGGTGTGCCTGTCACAAATTGGTCAAACAAAAAAAAAGTGTAAATCAGTCAAACATTTTACTAAAAAATCAAGTAATGTCTCTTTTGAAAGCTCATTTTAAACAGAATATGGAGAAAAAAATATCATTCAATCATCCGTGTAAAGGAATGCGAATTGCCGAGCTTTTCGTTCTACTCCTTTCATCAAATTTTGCACCGTTTTGTTGATCTCTTTTTCTGCTACAGAACGCCAGTTTTTTCTGAATTCCATCTCACTGACAACTGTTTTACGAGTCTTCTTGAGGTTCCGCTTGATGATTGCCCAATATTTTTCGCTTGGTCGGAGCTCTAGCGTATTGTGGAGGTGTCCATGTCTTTTTGACACCACTTGGACGTTGTTTGCGGCATACCACTCCATGGCCTTTTTCCCATAATTACAAAATGCTAAATCCAGCCAAAACAGAAAAGTACCTTGTACTTTTTTAGGAAAGGCAACAGACGTTTATTTGGCAAATCTCTCCCACCTTTCCTCTTTCAGTTGCCATATAGTACTCCTGTCCAGGAAGCTGTTTGAAGTCTGCCTTGACGTAGGCATCTCTATGCTCAGATTCCGCGATCGTTTTCTGGCCGACATGTTTTGCTTGTCGTAACGATTTGGAATCACTACTTTCTTGTAGAACGGTAGATCAGCTCGTTCCTTAGCTCGATACTTCCAGTTTGCTTGCGACATCTCGGACGGAGAGTTTGGGATTCCGTTTGAAACAAATGATCACCCGTTTCGTCGTTTTGCGGTCTCCTGGTTCCGACTTCCACATGATCCAGTCTTTCTGACTGTCGTCAAACGTTCTTCGAATACTTTTAATACATTAGTGACCGTTCATTTGGCCACATTCAACAATTTCGCTAACTTGGCGCGCGAGTAATTGAGTTTTTCGCACTGATGGCGCAACATTTTGAGATGATGCTCCTCTTGTTTCGAGGCCATTTCCACAAATAAAGGGCAAATATCAAAATCGAATAATATGTATGATACTACACAAAAACATCTTTAAAATGAGAGGTGTACAGGATTTTTTTGATATGAACCTTGGTCGTTCAACGGCGATAACGGCGCAGGGCCCTGTTCGGTGGTTTTGAGGCATGTCAACAAACCACGAGGTAGTCGATCCGGAGAATAGAAGATTGCCGACGAGGTTATAATTAAACTATTCATAATAATACTGTTCCAGCAACCACATAAATCGGTTTCTTATCTACAGCTGGAAGCAAACTGCAACGGAAACGGTCACGCACGGTACCGATTCTTTTAATTGCCAAAAACACTATTTAACTACAACACTACGGCGGCCCACATTAACGGTGCCAACCATAAGTGTGCGGAAAGAAATCACATCCCGCAGCAAACGAACGCGGGGAAAAAAAGAAAACTTTTCCCAAACCAAATCACTGCCCAGAAGGTTCCGTTGCCGATGTTTGATTCCAATCAACGGCGCGCGCGCTCGCTTTGAATCCTCAACCCCCCGCCCGAAGTAGGTGTGGTGTTTCCCCGGCAACCTTTCCAGACTTTTATCTTGGACCCCGCAAACCGGACTAGGCCCTCCGGGCTAGGACCCGTTTACTATTCAGACCGCGTCCGAAGTTTAGTTGTTGGCTCACCCCCCCCAGTGGGGTGGGTGGTTTGCCACTGCTCGTTGGTTCCGTGGTCAGTTCCTTTTTCCTTGCAGGACGCACGTTCGTTTTTCTCGTCCCGTCCCGTCCCGTCCTGTCCCGTGCTGTCTCACTCGCACCGTCTTGACCCAAATCGTGCTGAATTTTAATGCAATTAGTGCGGAATCTTGGGTTCGGTTTCGTTGTTCGTTTCGACCGGCCGATGGCCGGAGGCCG